>NC_036842.1:40723056-40749629 GCF_002910315.2 Salvelinus sp. IW2-2015 | reverse complement strand
TCAGCAGGGGTGTCAAAGTCAAATGGACGGAGGGCCAAATAAAAAATTTAGCTACAAGCCGAGGGCCGGACTGTTCGAATGTTCATTGAAAAATTTTTAAATGACGCATATAGTCTAGTGAACCTAATTGAACCTACTGAAAACCTAACAAATATATTCCAATATGTATCAGATAAATAAAGCAATATTTTCTTATGGCTCTGTCAGTAATCTTTAATTTTCAACAGACACAAAAGACAAATTTCCTTTATATAAAAATCCCCATAACATGAACATTAAATGAAAGAAACCGGTATTCAAGGCACCATCAGTAGCCTATATTTTCTATTTTAGCAAAAGTGGGCTAAATTTACTTCAAAAAAAAAACAATAATAGCAATTTTCTATCATCCACTCAACTGAAATATTTTTAAAATATAATTGGATTGAAATACAATAAAATAAAGTGCAAAAATCTATTAATCAAAAAACAACACTTTGTTTAAGGAGAAGTAACATGCAGTGAAAACAAATATTAAACTTTAACTTTTAAACTTGAACTGAGTAAAAACTCTAAATATGTGATTGCACAGTAATGTTCACTTGTTTGAGGTTGAGGGTGTACTTGGTGGTGTCCCATCTTTTCCACAAGTTCATCAATGTTCGGGGTAAGGCTCTGAGCTGAGGAAATCCTCAGAATTGAGTGGAGGTGTTCAGCAGTAAGTCGACTTCTGTGTGATGTTTTGTTCAGGTTCATCAAAGAAAACAGTTGTTCACACAGGTATGTGCTGCCAAACATAGACAACGTTTGAGCACCTGGATGCGCAGCTGGGGCATTGTGTCGGGGAGGAAACGGGCGAACTCCGCAGCACCACTGCCGCATATTTTGCCCTCAGTGCATCATTGCATTGGAGGTCAATCAACTCCATTTGGAGGTTTGGTGGTGAGCTTTCCACGTCAACAGCAAATGGGTTACCGAGCAGTTCCAACCTGCTTTTTTGTGCTTCAAAGCAGCAAATCGGCGTCGAAAGTCAGCGGCAAGCATACCTATTTTATCAGCCAACTGTGCGCTCGGGAACGCACTGGTAGAGAGCTTCTCTTTCATGGTCTGGCAGCTGGGAAAGTGGCTCAAATTTTCTTTCCGCATCTGCGTCTCCCACAGAGTCAGTTTGGTTTTAAATGCCTTCACTGTACTGTACATATCAGAGATGACATGATCCCGACCCTGCAGCTGCAAGTTCATTGCATTCAGATGACTCGTAATGTCACACAGAAAAGCCATTTCACACAGAAACATTTCGTCTCGGAGTTGTGTTTCCCTTTGCTGTCCAAGAACAGACAAATCTCCTCACGAAGCTCGAAACATCTTTGAAGCACCTTTCCCTGGCTTAGGCACCAATTCTCTCTTCTTTTCACATTGTAGACTGTACATTGAATATATTCACTGATCATATACTCTTCCTTGGCAAATAAAGGTGCGGTTCAGGTATGAATCTCTGTGACATTCTTTTTCAGTCAAGTCCAATACCAGGTGTATCAAACTCAAACTGTGTCTGCATGTATGTATTACAATTATACACTTCAACAGTGTTTACCACTTCTGCTCCTGGGACATCGATGATTACACATTGTAACTATGCAATAGACTAGAAACATGATTTAAGTAAAGGCTGATTTGTAATTCATATATACAGAAATACATCTATGCATATCTAACTCCCTTCATCTGCAGTAATCTGAGGACACAGGATAGGTGTAGTATTCCAATGAGATACTTAATTTCAACCAGTGGAAAATGTGAAATGCTTTATTGAACGTTCATTATCCAGGTGTTATAAATACATAATACATGCATTATAAATATTATAATTGTAATATTATATTATGAATACAAGTTAAATCTGTACTTCAATGCACATATGGTGTGCATTAATAAAAAAGAGTTTGAAAGAGGAGGTGGGGAGAGAGGTGTAGAAGACAGAAAAGGAAAGAGGTAAAACAGAGGAGCAGGGAAGACAGCATATGAATTAATGAATTACAGTGCTACCCTAATATTCTCTCAGTTTATCACAATTACATAGTGTCTCTTGTGGTGTCTCCTAACCAGCCTTGGGCTCCCAGTCAGCCCAAAGGTTATCTTAAGAGCGGGTAAGGTGGCGATGATGGGACTGGCTTCCTCTGTCACATCAAAACATACCTGCAGACGAGAGACAGAAGGATAGAGAGAGAGCATGATTAAGCTTTGTTTTTTTTATTCTAACATGGTCAGTCATCATAATCATCAGGAGGTGAAATGCAAAACTGACCTTGGATCATTAACTCTGGAACTACTACATTTACATTTACATTTAGGTCATTTAGCAGACGCTCTTATCCAGAGCGACTTACAAATTGGACTAACCTTGATAAGCTTCATCAGATGACAGTCCTATAACATCAGGTTATACATACACTTATGTTTTGCTCGAAAATGTGCATATTTAGAGCTGAAATCAGTGGTTATACATTGTGCTAACGTAGCATCTTTTTCCCACAACGTCCGGATATTTTTCTGACACTCACATATTCTGACCAAATAACTATTCATAAACATTACTAAAAAATACATGTTGTATAGGAAATGATAGATACACTAGTTCTTAATGCAATCGCCGTGTTAGAATTCTAAAAATAACTTCATTACGACATGCAGTTTACGTTATGGCGAGAGCGTGCCCAAAATCTGGGCGCCAAACTACTAGTTCACATGTTCGACAGATATATGAAATAGCATCATAAAATGGGTCCTACTTTTGATGATCTTCCATCAGAATGTTGTACAAGGGGTCCTTTGTTCAGAACAATCGTTGTTTGGATTTAGAATATCCTCTTCTCCAGTCAATTAGCACGTAAAGCTAGCAAAGTGGCGCGAAGCTCTCCTTCCTGAACATACGCAGACAAAGCAACACGCCTAACGTCCCGAAAAAATTTCAATAATCTAATAAAACTATATTGAAAAAACATACTTTACGATGATATTGTCACATGTATCAAATAAAATCAAAGCCGGAGATATTAGTCGTCTATAACGACAGCTTTACAGAAGGCAATACCAGGTCCCTTCTCGCACGTTCCAGAAAACAGGAAATTGGGGTCACGTCATGCCAAGAGCTTTTATTCGACCTCAGATCATGTTATACACTCCATTTCTTCTCTCACTGCCTGTTGACATCTAGTGAAGCGTATTGAAGTGCATGTATACTAATAAATATCAAGCACATTTATAGGCAGGCCCTAGAACAGAGCATCGATTTCAGATTTTCCACTTCCTGTCAGGAAGTTTGCTGCAAAATGAGTTCTGTTTTACTCACAGATATAATTCAAACGGTTTTAGAAACTAGAGAGTGTTTTCTATCCAATAGTAATAATAATATGCATATTGTACGAGCAAGAATTGAGTACGAGGCCGTTTGAAATGGGCACCTTTTATCCAGGCTATTCAATACTGCCCCTGCAGCCCAAAGAGGTTAAGCAAGTACCAGTCAAAAGTTTGGACACACCTACTCATTCCAGGATTTTTCTATATTTGTACTATTTTCTACATTGTAGAATAATAGTGAAGACATCACAACTATGAAATAACACATATGGAATCAGTTAAGAACACATTCTTATTTACAAGGACAGCCTAATCCTTCCTCCCGGTCGGAGAATTGAACCCCGGTCTCCCGCATGCCTGCAATATGGAAGACTATCGAATGGTTCTCAAAGACGCCCTCTGGTGGTCAAACTAGCACTAACTTGTATTAACAGAAAAAAATGGCTGACAATTAAATGACGTACCACAGAATGCTGCGGCAGCCCGGAAGGTGTGCCGCAGTATGATGCAACTTTTAAAGGAGGAACCACTGATTGAAGTGGATTTAACAAGTGACATCAAAAAAGGTTTATGGCTTTTACRTGGATTCACCTGGTCAGTCTATGTCATGGAAAGAGGAGTGGTTCTTAATACTTTGTATACTCAATGTACAACCAAGTATATTATGTTCATGTTTTTATGCTTGCTCGATCGTTTTCTTCTTTATTCTTTGTATACCTCTCTTTCCTCTCTTTTGCTCTACCGCTATCTCTCTTTCCTTCCCTCATCTCTCCCTCTATCTTTCTTCTGCCTTTCTTTCCTCGCCCTCTCTCACACTCTTCTAATCTTTCTCTCCTGTGTGTTACAGCTGGGGACTGAGTGGACGGCTCCAGGGGAATTCAGCAAGTTCAGGTCCCAGTCCTCAAAGTCTGTGCAGTAAGTACCTGTGACAACACACACATGCACACATGCCCACACGCACACAGAGTGATACACAGAAAAGTGGAAAAGCAGCATAGTTTTCACCAACAATTTGTTGCATCTGATGCAGGCCATGCAGAGTGAACTTGGAAGTCTAAGCTGTCAACAATAACAGCCCCAACAATAACAACACCAAACATAGCCAATCAAGACAATGAGCCTCTCAATTCAATTACATTTCAATTTAAGGGGCTTTATTGGATTGGGAATCATATGTTTATATTAAACAAAGCAAGTGAAATAGAAATCAACAATACAAAATGAATACAAAATGAACAATACAAATTACACTCACAAAAGTTCCAAAAGAATAAAGACATTTCAAATGTCATATTATGTCTATATACAGTGTTGTAACAATGTGCAATTAAGGTACAAAATGTAAAATAAATAAACATAAATATGGGTTGTTTTTACAATGGTGTTTGTTCTTCAATGGTTGCCCTTTTCTGAGTTTGTACATAGTCAAAGCTTTCCTTAATTTTGGATCAGTCACAGTGGTCAGGTATTCTGCCACTGTGTACTCTCTGTTTAGGGTGAAATAGAATTCTAGTTTGCTCAGTTTTMTATTTGTTAATTCTTTCCAGTTTGTCAAGTAATTATATTTTTGTTTTCTCGTGATTTGGTTGTGTCTAATTGTGTTGCCGTCCTGGGGCTCTGCGGGGCCTGTTTGTGTTTGTGAACAGAGCCCCAGGACCAGCTTGCTTAGGGGACTCTTCTCCAGGTTCATATCTCTGTATGTGATGGCTTTGTAATGGAAGGTTTGGGAATCGCTTCCTTTTAGGTGGTTGTAGAATTGAACTGCTCTTTTCTGGATTTTGATCATTCTCGGGGATCAGCCTAATTCTCCTCTGAATGCATTATTTGGTGTTTTACGTTGTATACGGAGAACATTTTTACAGAATACTGCATGCAGTATTTTTAGCCAGATCCTAATTTGTATGTCAACTTTTATGTTCCTTTTAATGGCGTAGAAGGTCCTTCTTGCCTCTCAGATCGTTCACAGGTTTGTGGAAGTTACCTGTGGCGCTGATGTTTAGGCCGAAGTATGTATCGTTTTTTGTGTGCTCTAGGGCACCGGTGTCTAGATGGAATTTGTGTTTGTGGTCCTGCCTACTGGTCCTTTTTCGGAACACCATTATTTTTGTCTCACTGAGATTTACTGTCAGGGCCCAGGTCTGACAGTAACTCTGCAGAGATCTAGATGCTGTTGTATGCCCTCCTTGATTGGGGACCAAAGCACCAGATCATCAGGAAACAGTAGACATTTGACTTGAGATTATAGAAGAGTGAGGCCGAGTGCTGCAGACTGTTGCAGTGCCATCGCCAATTAGTAGATATATATGTTGAGGACGGTGGGGCTTAAGCTGCATCCCTGTCTCTCCCCACGGCCCTGTGGAAAAAAACGGGTGTGTTTTTTGCCCATTTTAACCACACACTTGTTTGTGTACATACATTTTATAATGTCGGATGTTTTCCCAAAACACAACATTCCATCAATTTGTATAGCAGACCCTCATGACAAATTGAGTCTAAAGCTTTTTTGAAATCAACAAAGCATGAGAAGACTTTGCATTTGTGACTGACCGGCTCAAATTGGTCTTATGTAGCAACATTTGATTTTTTTTTTTTTTACATTGGTTAAAAGTAGAGACTCAGAGCTACAAATTGGTATATCATACACTGCATGTTTGAGGAATAATGGGAGAGTAATTCTGCTTTGAAAGTTGATAAATTTGAAAAACTCACTTTTGAGAAAAGGGCCTTTGAATGTTTTGGTACCTACTGGAGAGCTCTCCTTTGTCTACTCCCATTCAGCATTGTTCACACCCTCTTAAGCCAGCCCCACCCATCTCTTTAAGGATTCACTGTAACGGCTTTCTTCTGTGGAAGAAGGAGAGGACCAAAGCGGAGCGTGATTAGTGTTCATCATGTTTAATAAAAAGACAATAAACTGAACACTTCCAAAATACAAAACAAACAAACGTGAAAACCGAAACAGTTCTATCTGGTGCAGACACACAAAGACTGAAGACAACCACCCACAAACCCCAACACAAAACAGGCTACCTAAATATGGCTCCCAATCAGAGACAAACGACTAACACCTGCCTCTGATTGAGAACCATATCAGGCCAAACACAGAAACAGGAAAACTAGACACACAACATAGAATGCCCACTCAGCTCACGTCCTGACCAACACTAAAACGAAGAAAATACAAAAGAACTATGGTCAGAACGTGACATTCACATGTGAGGTCATGTGCTAAACAGTGAGTAGTGTAGTAAAGATTAATACTAAAAGTGGTAAAAGTAGTAGCCTACAAAACGGAAAAAATCCAGGTAAACAAAGTGTCGAGATAAAAATATTTCATAAATATTAGATAACGCTTACCCAGACACACTTGTCTAAATTGATGGGTCATGTGAAATAAATGTTATAACCCCCAGCCACATCCAGTGGTGGAAGAAGTACTAAATTGTCATACTTGAGTAAAAGTAAAGATACCTTAATAGAAAATGACTCAAGTAAAAGTAAAAGTCACCCAGTAAAATACTACTTCAGTAAAAATCTAAAAGTATTTGGTTTTAAAAATACTTAAGTATCAAAAGTAAATGAAATTGCTAAAATGCTAAAATTGCTAATATACGGAGTCAGGTGTTGTTGCCAGCCATAGCTTTCCACCAGCACCGTTCCATCCTCCAGTCCAACCAGCGGTGGGATGTTGACCCCTGTCACAGTGCTGTCCTTCACCACACCAGCAATCTCAAAGTGTTCACTCTGGTCTTTTTGAAGGGCTGCTTGATGAGGACGAAGCACAGATCGGTGGCAAACTTGGTGTGGCCTGTGATCAGGAAGTGAAGGTCCAGACTGTGGTGGAGCTTGTGCATGGTCCGCCAGGCACAGTACCAGAGTAGTTGGTGAAGAAATGGTGCATGTAGTTGATGACTGCGCTGCTGCCTTCGCTGGATGACATGCCTTCAATCAGAAGGATAGTATACCTGCAAACAACAAAAGAATATGAAGATAAATTACGATTAATTGTCTCACCCCTGTAAATCTGTCTTTACACAGCTCAGTGAAGTGTATTTGCCTGCCTCCCTTATATATCTATATATAATAATATATACACACACAGTTGAAGTCGGAATTTTACATACACCTTAGCCAAAGACATTTAAACTCAGTTTTTCACAATTCCTGACATTTAATCCTAGTACAAATTACCTGTCTTAGGTCAGTTAGGATCACCACTTTATTTTGAGAATGTGAAATGTCAGAATAATGGTAGAGAGATGGTAGAAATAACTATTTATTTCAGCTTTTATTTCTTTCATCACATTCCCAGTGGGTCAGATGTTTACATACACTCAAATAGTATTTGGTAGCATTGCCTTTAAATTGTTTAACTTGGGTCAAAAGTCTCAGATAGCCTTCCACAAATCAAATGTATTTATAAAGCCCTTCTTACATCAGCTGATATCTCAAAGTGCTGTACAGAAACCCAGCCTAAAACCCCAAACAGCAAGCAATGCAGGTGTAGAAGCACAGTGGCTAGGAAAAACTCCCTAGAAAGGCCAGAACCTAGGAAGAAACCTAGAGAGGAACCAGGCTATGAGGGGTGGCCAGTCCTCTTCTGGCTGTGCCGGGTGGAGACTAACAAGCTTCCCACAATAAGTTGGGTGAATTTTAGCCCATTCCTCCTGACAGAACTGGTAACACTTTCAGTTCTGCCCACAAATGTTCTATAGGATTGAGGTCAGGGCTTTGTGATGGCCACTCCAATACCTTGACTTTGTTGTCCGTCAGCCATTTTGCCACAACTTTGGAAGTATGCTTGGGGTCATTGTCCATTTGGAAGACTCATTTGCGATCAAGCTTTAACATCCTGACTAATGTCTTGAGATGTTGCTTCATTTCAGTGAGGGAGTAGTGCTCTGTGCTGGGAGGTTTTTTCCGCTTGGGGATGTTCGTCTGTGGGGTTGTTTAATGAAGAGGTCTGGTCTGACTCGCTTGGGGTGGGGAAATCTTTCTCAAGAGAGAGCTTCTCTAGTCTTCAATTTTGGGAAAGTCCAGCTGAAACTGTTTGGAGTTGCCCAGTACCAATACTGTTCCAGACTTGTACAGGTTGACATTGGCAGACTCTGAGTTCTTGTTGTCTAGTATCCTATGTTTCCAACCAAGTACTTTCTCTTTCTCATTTGAGTTCTGATCTCCAGCTATACTAATGAGGAGGAACATAGGCTAACACTTATTATAAAACATGAAACTTATCAAATTGTGTGTTAATATGTAACTGTGCCATGTAACTGTGCCATACCAGGGGATGGTCTGTGCGGAAGATTAAGTTGCTTACGCTCCCATGTTTGTAGCAGTCAGCAAAATATGTCTATGGGTTGAGCTTCTTTTGTACTCTTTCCATACCTTCTAATTTTTAACATCCAAGGGGTACTGCATTGTAATGACCTCTGCACTGAGCAGGGGCTTCAAAGTCCTCTGCATTTGGGTGGGGGAGGTTGTGGAACTCTCCTGTCCTTGTTGGGCTCAAGGGCTTTGACACCTCTCACTTCACACCTCCGTGCTAATTGAAGTTCCTATCTGGATCTGTTCTGTCTTAGCAAGCTTGGTAGTCTTAATTTAGCATTCAGTCCTTATAAAGTCAAATATATTATTATTATGTATTTTTCTTCATGGCTTTAAAAGTGGCTTCAGACTAAACATTACTCACTCAGTTCCAGGTTGGATGGTTTTTTCAGGTTTCTGTTGTGATTCTTTTGCTGGTCGTTGGTTTGCCAGAGAATTTGCTGTGTAGTCCTTGGGAATAAGAATCTTTCGTAGCGGGAAGCCTTCCAGGTCATTTTGTCCAAAATCAGGTTGTAGGTTTGGAGTTTAGATTTTTCAGTGAAGGTCATGTTGTGGAAGGTAGTATCCTGTTCTTGTGGGAAAATCCAAGTTTATCTAACTCTAAATCTATCTTTTTGTGAAAACATGCTGAAACATTCAGGAGCTCGTCTACTCTTGACCTCTTTCTCTCTCTCTCTCTCTCTTCGTTTCTTCTTATTGTTTCCTTTGAAGAGGCCCCTCTGTCTTACCATAACACTCACAGAAGTGCCCTTCTGTGAGTGTTCCCTGTGTGAAGTAGCCTTCTTTCGGTCACCCTATTCCCTTTATAGTGCACTACTTTTGACCAGGGCCCAAATMGCCCAAAGTAGTGCACTATATAGGGAATAGGGTGCCATTTGGGACACATTTCCTGACTCTGGTGACCTACTACATTAAATTGTCTCTTCCGAAAGAGGATCTACTTGAGTGGCTTTTAAAAGAGATGGCTACAGGAAGCAGCACTGTGTTGGAGTGCTGACTGGACACTTGATAGCAGTGTGTTGTGTGGGTTTGTTTGTGTGTGTGAGAGAGGGAGAGTATGAGTGTTTATGCAGACTGGAGCGCAAGTGAGAGAGCGACATTTCCTCGATCAAAGTTTGTACCGAAAGATGTAGCCTATTGAATATCCTATCATTATAGAATATGCGTAAAATGCATCCTCCAATTTCAACGTCTGCCTATGCCCATACATATTGTCTCAATAAAATGTTATATTTTTATATATATATATTATTTTTTTTACCTCAACCTATGCATACTTAATATAAAAATAGGCCATCATCATTGTCAATTGTGAATGAGAAATATTCACTATTTAACGGTGAAATTGCATCTGCATGCCAATCATTTGATTGATCTCAGTCAGTTTCATGGGAATAGCCTATGCATTTCCATCTTCTTGAATTACTGTTTCGTGAGATGAATTAGAGCAGATGGTGCTATTAGCCTTTCTTGTATTTTGTTTCAATCAAATCAAAATCAAATCAAATTGTATTGGTCCCATGCACATATATAGCAGATGCTATCGCAGGTGTAGCGAAATGCTTATGTTCCTAGCTCCAACAGTGCAGTAATACCTACCATAGGTCTATATCCTACCTAGTTGCGCGATCTGTTGAGTTTTGGTGCATTTGATTTTTTTAAGGGGACTATTCAGCTTCAGCTAACCATTCTACAGTCTCATTAGAAATGAGGAGGTGTTTTTTGGTGTAGCAGTAAAGTTATAGAACTACTATGCTATTATATTTGGGTTCTGTTATGTAAAATCCTAATTCATCATTGTGTGATCTTGCCAGACATTGATTCAGCTTTGATTTAACTTGACTAAATGAGCACCATTGTAAGAAGTGATAATCTTATATTTGTAATACTAAATATAAGTGATGAATAGCACTATTAGGTGTAGGCAACAGATCGTGATGAGTTTTACTTTAAACGATTGGAGCACCAGGATCGTGCAATGATGTTAAAGAAGTTGAAGCAACTTGTGGTGCTGAAGGATAGCTGAATGTTATCTCTGCCATTTGGCCTGTTCAGGAAAAAACAAACACTAATTTGCAGAATAGCCTAAAGGCCTATGACTACATGGTATAGCTAATGGTAGGCTAATATACAGTGCATGCTAATATACAGTGCATGCTAATATACAGTGCATGCTAATATACAGTGCTTTCGGAAAGTATTCAGACCCCTTCCCCTTTTCCACATTTTGTTATGTTACGGCCTTATTCTAAAATTGATTAACTAAAAACATTTCCTCATCAATCTACACACAATACTCCATAGTAACAAAGCAAAAAAAAAATTTAATAGATCTTTTGCAAATGTATTAAAAATAAAACAAAACAGAAATACCTTATCCACAGAAGTATTCAGAACCTTTGCTATGAGACTAGAAATTGAGCTCAGATGCATCCTGTTTCCATTGAACTTCCTTGAGATGTTTCTACAACTTGATTGGAGTCCACTTGTGGAAAATTCAATTGACTGGACATGATTTGGAAAGGCATACACACCTGTCTATATAAGGTCCCACAGTTGACAGTGCATGTCAGAGCAAAAACCGAGCCATGAGGTCGAAGGAATTGTCAGTAGAGTTCCGAGACAGTGTTGTGTTGAGGTAGAGATCTGGGGAAGGGTACCAAAACATTTCTGCAGAAGGTCCCCAAGAACACAGTGGCCTCTATCATTCTGAAATGGAAGAATGGAACCACCAAGACTCTTCATGAGAAGTGGCCACTTGGCCACAATTGGGGTAGAAGAGCCTTGGTCAGGGAAGTGACCAGAACCCGATGGTCACTCTGACAGAGCTCCAGAGTTCCTCTGTGGAGATGGGAGAACCTTCCAGAAGGACAACCATCTCTGCAGCACTCCACCAATCAGGACTTTATAGTAGAGTTGCCAGACACGAGCCACTTCTCACTAAAAGGCACATGACAGCCAACTTGGAGTTTATCAAAAGGCACCTAAAGGACTCTCAGACCATGAGAAACAATATTCTGTGGTCTGATGAAACCAATATTGAACTCTTTGGCCTGAATGCCAAGTATCATGTCTGGAGGAAACTGGCACCATACCTACGGTGAATCATGTTCGTGGCAGCATCATGCTTTGGGGATGTTTTTCAGCTGTAGGGACTGGGAAACTAGTCAGGATCGAGGGAAAGATGAACGGAGCAAAGTAAGAGAGATCCTTGATGAAAACCTGCTCCAGAGCGCTCGAAGACTCACCTTCCGACAGGACAACGACCATAAGCACACAGCCAAGACAACGCAGGAGTGGCTTCGAGACAAGTCTCTGAATGTCCTTGAGTGGCCAGCCAGAGCCCGGACTTGAATCCGATCTAACACCTCTGGAGAGACTGAAAATAGCTGTGCACTTCCTATCCAACCTGACAGAACTTGAGAGGATCTGCAGAGAATAATGGAAGAAATTAAACCAAATGCAGGTGTGCAAGCTTGTAGCATCATACCCAAGAAGACTGGAGGCTGTAATCTGCAAAAGGTGCTTAAACAAAGTACTGAGTAAAGGGTCTGAAAACTTATGTAAATGTCGAATTTCAGTTTTACATTTTTAATACATTTGCAAACATTTCTTAAAACCTGTTTTTGCTTGGTCATTTGAGCGTATTGTGTGTAGATTGATGATGGAAAATGTTTGTTTGAATCAATTTTAGAATAAGGGTGTCGCGTAACAAAATGTTGAAAAAGGGGCGTAAATATTTTCCGAATGCACTGTAAATACAATAACATATAGCTTACATATAGTTTGATCTCATTGCACTGTTTGCGAGGAGAGCTTTATTCAAATCAAATCAAATCAAATTTTTATTAGTCACATACACATGGTTAGCAGATGTTAATGCGAGTGTAGCGAAATGCTTGTGAGGAGCGAGTATGGGGAAGGGTACCAAAACATTTCTGCAGAAGGTCCCCAAGAACACAGTGGCCTCTATCATTCTGAAATGGAAGAATGGAACCACCAAGACTCTTCCTAGAGCTGGCCACTTGGCCACAATTGGGGTAGAAGGGCCTTGGTCAGGGAAGTGACCAAGAACCCGATGGTCACTCTGACAGAGCTCCAGAGTTCCTCTGTGGAGATGGGAGAACCTTCCAGAAGGACAACCATCTCTGCAGCACTCCACCAATCATATTAGCGAGTATGCATTTCATTGTATTGTGTAGCTGTACTATGGTGTATCATAAATAAACTTTGATTTGATGATTTTCAACACGTTCGCAATATACCCGATTGCATATTTAAGAAAAACAGAGGTGAACTATCAGTTCAAATAAATTGTCCAAATAGGTCTACTGAACATAAATCATCAGCCTACGACACAGAATTGCAGGAAATTTGTTTTAAAACAGCCTTAAAATCAAGATGTTGGTGTGTTGTATTCATGCATCTCAATAAAATATCACCTAAAATGCATTTTTACCTCTAATTCACATGTCCAATTTCCCACCCTGACATACCAAAGTAGAACGGGCCTTGTGTCTTACCCAATATCCAGCTAAATATCCCAAGCAGGGCTACAGCAGGAGTCAAGTTCCTTGGGCTTTGCGGTGGCCACTCTGGTTTGGGTGTCCTTGGTAGGAACGGTGTCACCTTAACCAAGTGGTCATATATCGTTCACATATCATTGAGTTCTAATTTATCAAAGGAGGCTTGCCACCACCAGAGAGAAGACAGGAGAAGAAACCAGCATTTACCTCTCGGCTGCTATACATATTTGTTTTTTCATCCCATCGTTTTTCAAGGAATTTTTGTGGTAATGAAATATAATTCATTTAAAATTGACTAGAAATAGTTTTAACAGCATCGTGTATTCTCACATTTTTAAGTGTCGCGCTCAGGCAGCACGACACCCCTGGGTGTGTTTGTGTTTGTTTGTGTATGAGTGACAGGGAGTGAGTTTGTGCAGACTCTCATATTTCTGTCTCTGTGTTATTTATATGACACTTGAAGTGTAATATGAGATCTAGTTTAAGACTTCCCTCTGCCCTTCCTCTACCTTCTCTCCTTTTCCACTGTTCTTCCTCTCTTCCTCCCCCTCCCCTCACTCCTCTTCAACCCTTCTTCCTCTCTGCCTTTACTCCACCCTCCTCCTCCTCCATCCTTTCTGAAATGCCTTTTTATACACTGAGGTACATAGAGCTGTAACTGTTGCATAGCTTGTCACACACACACACACTAGGGCTATTAAGGTGACTGTATTACCGCAACACCGGCGGTCACGAGTCATGATGGCAGTCCAACGTGACCATTTAGTCACGGTCTGCTGATGGTCATTAGTAGCTTACCAAACTTGCTAACTGCCTGGTACTCAGCACTCTATTGTCCCTCTAATCACTCTGACATCAATGCAAATGTGATCGAAAATCTAATCAAACACTTCATATGAGCTCATGTTGTGCTACATTTCTAAGGGCTATGCAATTGCGTAAGAAAACAGAGTTTTGATGGCCTCTTAAAAAAAAGGTGGATCCCATCAATTTTATATAGGCTAGGCCTACTATATTTATTTATCAACTTTCTTAATATTAAGGACATTGCTTAGCTTTACAACAGGTGTGTAGCCTACCTGGCTGGCATGAAAATGAACCACGGGAAAAGCGTCCTCCATTTGATATTTAAGCGCAGAGATGCTATTTAAGTGCATTTTTCCCCCATGCCCATGTTCCAAAACCGGTGCATGATAATGGTCCATTCTAAATCAAAACTAATTTCACACATATATTATTTAGTATATGTAAAGACAACCATGAAATTAAGAATAGTCTGATGGGTGACAATATGTGACTCGTTTCAGAAAACTAGGCATCTGTTGGGCTCCCGAGTGGCGCAGTGGTCTAAGGCACTGCGTCTCAGTGCTAGAGGCATCACTACAGACCCCCTGGCGCACAAATGACGGTAGGCCGTCATTGTAAATAAGATTTTGTTCTTAACTGACTTGRCTAGTTAAATAAAAAATAATATAAATGTTGCGTGTCACCACTTAAAAAAAAATCTAAATACATTTATTGGCAGAAAGGCCTTCTGGAACATGTGAACTTTCATGTGCCTTAATAACAAACTTGTATGCCATCTGTAAATAAAAAAAAATSTAAAAAATACGAGCCTAGTTGGTTTAGCCACGGAAAAAGTAAGAAACCTTCTCGCTAGCCATGATTGGCTGAGATAATAAGTAGTCTGAACATGCCGAGAGATGAGTTTGGATTGGTCAGCCGTGTAGCACACTTCTGTCTACAATATGAGCTGGTCAGTATGTGTAGGTAATCCTTTCTATCATAGCTCGAGTTTTGAAATCAGTGGATTTAGAGTATGATAGCTAAGGAGTTGGAGAAATGTGCCGTTTGATTGCAAATATGCAGACGAAGTCGAAAAGAGAACACACAGAAGGCTGTTGTATAAAACACCTGTCTCCAGATTACATTTTTAAACTAAGGGCAACCATGGCATCCGTGACAGGGAGGGAGAAGCGTCCATCCATGTATATGGGTAAGATAGTGTAGCTAGCCACATTTTCAGATATTACACATTTCTAATTTAGTCAAAAAGTAGTTTTCATTTCAAGTTAAAGTGTACTGTTAGCTAGCTAGCTAACGTTAGCTGGCTGGCTAGCTAACGTTACGTGTATGATCTGTGTAGTATTCATATCTCAGAGCCATTTGCGTTGCTTGTTATAGCCTAATGTTAGCTAGCTTACAATTGAACCTGGTTGGTTCAATTGGGATTATGGTACTGTGGTACTGGAATTATGGTTCATTGTTTAGCTAGCTAGCTACATGTCTAAACGAAAGACGCCACTATGCAAGTAACTATTCAATAGAATCTTTATGATGTCACTGCGACAACTGTCGATATACGTAGCTGGTAAATTCACTCTGGCTATCTACTCCATTTTAAGAGCCTCTCACCTGACTGTGCTAGAGCGCAGAATAACTGACAAATTTACAAACGCTCAACACCAATTGAATGTGGCCGGTGCCAGTAAACATTGGCAAAAAAGCATAATTAAATTGATGCCAGCAGCACAGTGGCAGTCACCAGCACTCAGGATAACATAAAAACAGCCTAACCAGCTCTGCTAGGGCGAGAAAAATGGTCGGAGTGAGCTGTTTGAGTGAGCTCTCATTTGTGTCTGGAAGTAGCTAGCAAGCTAGCCAACTTTAGCCAGTTAGCTTGGGTGCTCGACTCCTGTTGTTACTGTTGTTATGTCAGAATGCTCGGATCAACCCTACTTTTCGGCCAGAGCGTTCAGTGTGCGTTTTGAACGCTTCAGAAATATGGGAAATAAATGCAGCAAGCCAAGTTCTGTGACTACGCGTGACGATGTGAAGCTAACTGGACTTGAAAGGATGCCATGCACTGTTTTGTTTTCCATACACAAAAAGCTACAAACACAGGAGTGCACGCTGCGGCCAAAGGTTTCACACGGTGAGTCAATTGCTTTACATATTTTARTATTATTTGTGTGTGGCATAGTTTTGGATAATTTCTACAGTATTAGGATTCCTATCCCTATCCGAATTGTGCAACACGCCTCCTGCCAGACACCATGTTTTCAGGTTAGCTAGCTAACCAATAGACAAGCTAGCTAGTTAGCTATCTAACCCACACCCTGTAATACAAAACATTGAAGGATATCGGTTTGATATGTAATGATGGAAGTATGGCTTTGAGAAATAAACGATCTTCTCGTCCTAACCATGCTTTTTGGCAGTATGTAACTATGCCACCTAGCTAGCTTGCTGGAGAGCAGCTACAGGCCTCAGAGTTATCTGGCATGGAGGTGCACAAAATGGCGGAGCTCTGAGTGCAGTGCTGCCTGCCTACATTGTAGCACTGCCAGCATTACAGTAAGGGAATTTAATGGCACATTTAGAGAAGATAAAACACGAGGTTACAAACCAATTCTGAATTGGATGCTTACGTTCTAATGAAACATGTTTATTTTCTGAAGTGGACATAAATAACTTTTACTTGGGTGTGAAACATTAATTTTATTTTATCAATTTTATTTTGTCAAATTAAATCTGTATTTACAGTTATGGGGTCAACATTCTTTTACATGTAGACTACTTAACATTTAAGCTTACTGTATAATAGTAACTAATATTGACACTTTCTTTCTTCAGGCCATACTGAAGGATGATGGTGCTCATCTAAGCTTCATGCTACCAATTAAAGGTAAGCTTTGTATTAAATATCTGGAGATACACAAAATAATGCCTTGTTGTGACAGATTTTTCAAAAGGGTTGTACAAGGTTGTGACTAGATAGACTATAGCTACAACGGGAAGTGAGTTTTTGTGGCAGGTTAGGAGAGCATTTTAGCTAACCCTAACCTTAACATAACTCTCCTAACCTGCTATGTTAATTCTCCTAACTTGCTGTGTAAGTTCTTCTAACCTGCTACAAAAAAAAGTCACGTTCGGTCATAGCTGTTATAACGTGTACGCTGGGAGTCGGGAAGCAAGTACAGGGAGTGCAAATGTAATAATAAATAAAAATGGAAGAAGCACGACTAGCGTACATGAAACAGAAACAGAGTCAATAACGCCTGAGGAAAGAACCAAGGGGAGTGACAGATATAGGGGAGGTAATCAGGAAGGTGATGGAGTCCAGGTGAATCTCATGAGGCGCAGGTATGCGTAACGATGGTGGCAGGTGTGCATAATAATGAGACCACTGGCTACGTTGAGCGCCAGAGAGGGGGAGTAAACGTGACAGCTGTATTCCACCTAGTCAAAACTGTTGTACAGGGGAGAATATCAATTGCATTTTCTTGATTCCTCACATCCTCTCTCCTCACCTCTTTCTCAAGAGGTCCCTCCATTCTGACCTTATCCAATGAGTTTTGATCCAATACAAATAGAAAGGGAGAATGTCCAATCACCTTAATACTGCTCCCAAATAGGCCTGTTAATGAACATAATCGGAACCATTTTACAGATCAGATTGCATTCACACATCTCCAGTAGTTGCATTGCAAGCACGCCACAGACATTGTCACCATAAAACCAGGAAGGTGAATCATTCTAATAGGTTTGGTTGTAGTAACACTTTACGAAAAAAACAAGCAATCAGTTAAAAATAATAACAATAACTGCATGTGAAATGTAATGATATCATAAAATAGCCAGGATAAAAAGGGCTTGGGTTTTGAACATATGAAATGGAAAACAACACATTTTTACAGGTTACAGATCATTTCTAAATACAAGGTTCACGGTATTCACTGTGGATCTCCTCTCGCCTTTTATGATGGGAATGGACACGTAGCCTACATAATGAATAGGGTTTTATGCACGTCCAAAATGGGACCTGCATGGTTAAAATAATGGGGGCCTACCTATGCATAGATAAAAAAGGGAATGTCTGCTCCCTGTTACCTCTCTCAAACCTGATATTTTAATTTCTTTATATATATATATTTTAATTGACCCTTATTTTACCAGGTAAATTGACTGAGAACATATTCTCATTTATAGCAACAACCTGGGGAATAGTTACAGGGGAGAGAAGGGGGGATGAATGAGCCTATTGTACACTGTGGATGATTAGGTGACCGTGATGGTATGAGGGCCAGATTGGGATTAAGTTTTGGTGATTTAAGATTTATTTCCAAACGGTCTCAGGAGCCAAACTCTTAATTGACAGTATTGACTACTTCGCGATTGCATTGGGCAGACAAAAAACAGCGGCTGTCACGCCCGTTATATGACGAATGAGTGGACCAAGGCGCAGCGTGAAAGAAAGCCATCTTCTTTTAATGAAGAAAAACAAACACTTACTAAACGAACAAAAAACAAACGATCGTGAAGCTAAAACGAACTAAGTGCACACATGCAACATAGAACATAGACAATTACCCACAATCACCTAAAGCCTATGGCTGCCTTAAATATGGCTCCCAATCAGAGACAACAAACAGCTGTCTCTGATTGAGAACCAAACCAGGCAACCATAGACTTTCCTAAACCTCTCTACTGAACACAACCCCATACACTATACAAAACCCCCTAAACAATACACACACCCTAAACTCGACAAAACACACAAACATCCCATGTCACACCCTGACCTAACTAAACTAATAAAGAAAATCAATATAACAGAGGCCAGGGTGTGACAGCGGCTATGCTTGATTTTTTATCAAATAAAATGAAATGGGGGAAAAAACATTTGGGCAGTGTGCGTCACAGCTGAATAGGCTGTGTTTCCGCTGTCCAAATTCATGCCATAACCAACTGCGTTACTACTAAATACAGCTTTTGGTTGTTCTTAAATATCCCTATCAGCGCTTTGGACCTCAAATATTTCCACCCCGCCCATCTGAGCGCAAGCAAGATGATATCAAATAGGTACATTTCCGGACCTGGCGTTAGGGCTGGAAAAGGCCAGTGTGCCAGTTTTCACACTAGCGCCGCCTTAACGCCAGCCGAAAATAGAGCCCTAAATATAGAAATGTTTCTCTGGTGGATAATCTTMACATTTTTATTGTTGATGTACCAGGTTAGAATAGTAAGTATAAAATGTATTTATGATTATTTATCCTTTTAGGAAGTACATGATGTCAACAGGGCATACCACTGTTCTCCGTGCTCATCCTGTGTTGCTACGTGAAGAAGTTTAGGATTTTTCAAAACATGCAAGGTAGGTTTCTGGTTACTGTTGATTATTGTGCCAATTCCCAATTAACCCACATAGTCCCTATCCACCTGTGGTTATCTGAGAGGATTAGATGGGTGAGTATGGTGTTAACTTTATCCAGCCAACCATCGGTCAGGGTGGATATATTGTCCTATAACATGTCTATATAGTATTCTCATCTCAAGTGGATTTGTGTAATTCAGGTGGAGGATTCTGACGAGCCGGAGCTTGGTGACGCACCGGTAGCCCTACTTACAATCGTCAGTGACAGCGCCAAAAAGCAAGTCCACTACAATCCGGTCAAGATTCCCGTTATCCTGGAGAGTGAAGTTGTGGTGACCGACAGTGGGATTCAGAGAGAGGATAGACCATATTTTGTATATTCTGTGTCCTGTCTCCTCTCCTCCTTCTCAAAACCCATTGGAGGACACGAGGAATCAAGGAGAGAGGATGCAGGGAATCGAGGAAATGCAACTGAAATTATGCCTCTTAATATTGGCTGTTTTAGTATTACACAGATTATATGCAGGCCTGTGTAGAATAATAGGAGAAGCATGCCACCATTATGTTTTATTCTGCACAAAATCTATCGTCTTGGTGACCACTGACCTTTTACTGTGGAGATCAATTTTACTCTTGAGATACAGTGGGGAGAACAAGTATTTGATACACTGACAATTTTGCAGGTTTTCCTACTTACAAAGCATGTAGAGGTCTGTAATTTTTATCATAGGTACACTTCAACTGTGAGAGAAGGAATCTAAAACAAAAATCCAGAAAATCACATTGTATGATTTTTAAGTAATTAATTTGCATTTTATTGCATGACATAAGTATTTGATACATCAGAAAAGCAGAACTGAATATTTGGTACAGAAACCTTAGTTTGCAATTACAGAGATCATACGTTTCCTGTAGTTCTTGACCAGGTTTGCACACACTGCAGCAGGGATTTTGGCCCACTCCTCCATACAGACCTTCTCCAGATCCTTCAGGTTTCGGGGCTGTCGCTGTGCAATACGGACTTTCAGCTCCCTCCAAAGATTTTCAGGTCTGGAGACTGGCTAGGCCACTCCAGGACCTTGAGATGCTTCTTACGGAGCCACTCCTTAGTTGCCCTGGCTGTGTGTTTCGGGTCGTTGTCATGCTGGAAGACCCAGCCACGACCCATCTTCAATGCTCTTACTGAGGGAAGGAGGTTGTTGGTCAAGATCTCGCGATACATGGCCCCATCCATCCTCCCCTCAATACGGTGCAGTCGTCCTGTCCCCTTTGCAGAAAAGCATCCCCAAGAATGATGTTTCCACCTCCATGCTTCACGGTTGGGATGGTGTTCTTGGGGTTGTACTCATCCTTCTATTCCTCCAAACACGGCGAGTGGAGTTTAGAGCAAAAAGCTCTATTTTTGTCTCATCAGACCACATGACCTTCTCCCATTCCTCCTCTGGATCATCCAGATGGTCATTGGCAAACTTCAGACGGGCCTGGACATGCGCTGGCTTGAGCAGGGGGACCTTGCGTGCGCTGCAGGATTTTAATCCATGACGGCGTAGTGTGTTACTAATGGTTTTCTTTGAGACTGTGGTCCCAGCTCTCTTCAGGTCATTGACCAGGTCCTGCCGTGTAGTTCTGGGCTGATCCCTCACKTTCCTCATGATCATTGATGCCCCACGAGGTGAGATCTTGCATGGAGCCCCAGACCGAGGGTGATTGACCGTCATCTTGAACTTCTTCCATTTTCTAATAATTGCGCCAACAGTTGTTGCCTTCTCACCAAGCTGCTTGGCTATTGTCCTGTAGCCCATCCCAGCCTTGTACAGGTCTACAATTTATCCCTGATGTCCTTACACAGCTCTCTGGTCTTGGCCATTGTGGAGAGGTTGGAGTCTGTTTGATTGAGTGTGTGGACAGGTGTCTTTTATACAGGTAACGAGTTCAAACAGGTGCAGTTAATACAGGTAATGAGTGGAGAACAGGAGGGCTTCTTAAAGAAAAACTAACAGGTCTGTGAGAGCCGGAATTCTTACTGGTTGGTAGGTGATCAAATACTTATGTCATGCAATAAAATGCAAATTAATTACTTAAAAATCATACAATGTGATTTTCTGGATTTTTGTTTTAGATTCCGTCTCTCACAGTTGAAGTGTACCTATGATAAAAATGACAGACCTCTACATGCTTTGTAAGTAGGAAAACCTGCAAAATCGGCAGTGTATCAAATACTTGTTCTCCCCACTGTATGTTCATTTTTACTGATTCATTAATATATAGTTACTTTGTTCCAAGCATGTTGTCCATTGTTTGTAAAACGTGGCAGTTAGATAGGCCTACCACTGACCAAAATTATTTTGGGGCTTACGTACAGTTGATGTTGGAAGTTTACATACACCTCAGCCAAATATATTTTAACTAGTTAGGATCACCACTTTATTTTAAGAATGTGAAATGTCAGAATAATAGTGGAGAGAATGATTTATTTCAGCTTTTATTTCTTTCATCACATTCCCAGTGGGCCAGAAGTTTACATACAGTTGAAATCGGAAGTTTACATACACCTTAGCCAAATATATTTAAACTCAGTTTTTCACAATTCCTGACATTTAATCCTAGTAAAAATGCCCTGTCTTAGGTCAGTTAGGATCACCTCTTTATTTTAAGAATGTGAAATGTCAGAATAATAGCAGAGAGAATGATTTATATCAGCTTTAATTTATTTCATCACATTTCCTGTGGGTCAGAAGTTTACATACACTCAATTAGTATTCGGTAGCATTGCCTTTAAATTGTTTAACTTCTTTGGGATAGGGGGCGGTATTTTGACGTCTGGATGAAAAGCGTGCCCAAAGTAAACTGCCTGCTACTCAGGCCCAGAAGCTATGATATCCATATAATTGCTAGATTTGGATAGAAAACACTCTAAAGTTTCTAAAACAGTTAACATAAGGTCTGTGAGTATAACAGACCTGAAATGGCAGGCAAAACCCAGAGGACAAACCATCCCCCKAAAAAATATATTCATCCTACCACTGATTTCAATGGCTGGCATTTTTATAATAGGGCAAATTCGTGCCCGATTGCAGTTCCTAGGGCTTCCACTAGATGTCAATAGTCTTCAGAAAGAGTTTCAGGTTGGTTTTTGGAAAAATGAGCCAGAAATTGTACTTTTTCTAGGTGGCTCCCATTTTGTCTGTGGTGTTTCCAAGCTCGTGAATGAGAGCGCGTTCTTTGGTATTTTTCTCTGGTAAAGACAATAACGGTTCTCCGTCTTAAATTTGATTGTTTATCTGCGTATTAGGCTACCTATTTTTTGATTATAAACGTTGATTGACTTGTTTGGATAAGTTTATTGGTAACGTTTGGGATTCATTTTGTATGCAGTTTGAAGGATGGAAACCGAGTGGATTATTGACTGAAGCGCGCCAGCTAAACTGAGTTCTTATGGATATAAAAAAGGACTTTATCGAACAAAAGGACCATTTGTAATGTAACTGGGACCATTTGGAGTGCCAACAGAAGAAGATCTTCAAAGGTAAGGCATATATTATATCGCTATTTCTGACTTTCGTGTCGCAACTCCCTGGTTGAAAATTATTTGTTATGCTGGTGTAACTGAGTTTTCTATCCAATAGGCCTCCTTGTTCACACACGCTTTTTCAAGTCTGCCCATACATTTTCTATGGGATTGAGGTCAGGGCTTTGTGATGGCCACTCCAATAGCTTGAATTTGTTGTCCGTCAGCCATTTTGCCACAACTTTGGAAGTATGCTTGGGGTCAGTGTCCATTTGGAAGACCCATTTGCGACCAAGCTTTAACATCCTGACTAATGTCTTGAGATGTTGCTTCAATATAGCCACATAATTTTCCTGCCTCATGATGCCATCTATTTTGTGAAGTGCACCAGTCCCTCCTGCAGCAAAGCACCCCCACAACATGATGCTGCCAACCCCATGCTTCACGGTTGGGATGGTATTCTTCGGCTTGCAAGCCTCCCCCTTTTTCCTCCAAACATAATGATGATCATTGTGGCCAAACAGCTCTATTTTTGTTTCATCAGACCAGAGGACATTTCTCCAAAAAGTACGATCTTTGTCCCCATGTACAGTTGCAAACCGTAGTCTGGCTTTTTTATGGCGGTTTTGGAGCAGTGGCTTCTTTCTTGCTGAGCGGCCTTTCGGGTTATGTCGATATAGGACACGTTTTACTGTGGATATAGATACTTTTGTACCTGTTTCCACGAGCATCTTCACAAGGTCCTTTGCTGTTGTTCTTGGATTGATTTGCACTTTTCGCACCAAAGTACGTTCATCTCTAGGAGACAGAACACATRTCCTTCCTGAGCGGTATGACAGCTGCGTGGTCCCATGGTGTTTATACTTGCGTACTATTGTTTGTATAGATGAATGTGGTACCTTCAGGCATTTYGAAATTGCTCCGAAGGATGAGCCAGACTTGTGGAGGTCTACAATGTTTTTTCTGAGGTCTTGGCAGATTTCTTTTGATTTTCCCATCATGTCAAGCAAAGAGGCATTGAGTTTGAAGGTATGCCTTGAAAAACAGGTACACCTCCAATTGACTCAAATGATGTCAGTTAGCCTAGAAGCTTCTAAAGCCATGACATAATTTTCTGGAATTTTCCAAGCTGTTTAAAGGCACAGTCAACTTAGTGTAGTGTAAACTTCTGACACACTGGAATTGTGATACAGTGAATTGTAAGTGAAATAATCTGTCTGTAAACAATTGTTGGAAAAATTGCTTGTGTCATGCACAAAGTAGATGTCCTAACCGACTTGCCACAACTGTAGTTTTGTGTGGAGAGGTTGAAAAACTAGTTTTAATGACTCCAACCTGAGTGTATGTAAACTTCCGACTTCAGCTGTATGTAAAGAAAAACCCTTGAATGAGTAGGTGTGTCCAAACGTTTGACTGGTACTGTACATATATCCGCGTGCATCCAAATTGTTTAGAGTAGCTGCCTCTCTTTGTTTCCACTCCCTCTCACACTATTCTCAGGTCTGCAGCCCTTGTGTTTATATCTTACAGGTGACGTCTCTATTTTCTCTAAGCGTGATTGTTGAACACACGGGTGGGATTCTATATCGCCAGCCAACCAAACATCTACCCTGTAGGGAGAGATTTCGTTAAAGCACTGCATGGTTTTGTCGGACTGATCTAAACCCCTCCGACACACACACACATACAAGTGCATACACAAACGCACGCACACACACACACACATCATTGTTAATGTTCCTGCCATATTCTGCCTGCACGGTTGGTTTACCCTGTTGTTGTCTTGTTACTGCCAGATATGGTGTCGCTTTTCAAGCAGGGAGTTAAAACAGAAAATCTTTCCGCCCCCTCGTCTGACTCCTCTGCCTTTTTCGTCTGTCTGTCTGTCTGTGTCTGTCAGTCTGTCTGTCTGTCTGTCTGTCTGTCTGTCCTGCTACTGCTGAGCTAACAAGGTCTGCCTTCAGAGAAACAGCAGACACAGATACCATGGTGTGTTCCTGGTGTGAGTGTCTGTCTGTCTGTCTGTCTGTCCTGCTACTGCTGAGCTAACAAGGTCTGCCTTCAGAGAAACAGCAGAACACAGATACCATGGTGTGTTCCTGTTGTGACTGTCTGTCTGTCTGTTTGTCTGTCCTGCTACTGCTGAGCTAAACAGGTATGCCTTCAGAGAAACAGCAGACACAGATACCATGGTGTGTTCCTGTTCTGTCTGTCTGTCTGTCTGTCTGTCTGTCTGTCCTGTCTGTCTGTCCTGCTACTGCTGAGCTAACAAGGTTCTGCCTTCAGAGAAACAGCAGACACAGATACCATGGTGTGTTCCTGGTGTGAGTGTCTGTCTGTCTGTCTGTCTGTCCTGCTACTGGTGAGCTAACAAGGTCTGCCTTCAGAGAAACAGCAGACACAGATACCATGGTGTGTTCCTGTTGTGACTGTCTGTCTGTCTGTCTGTCTGTCCTGCTACTGCTACTGCTGAGCTAACAAGGTATGCCTTCAGAGAAACAGCAGACACAGATACCATGTGTTGTTCCTGTTGTTGTGTCTTGTCTGTCTGTCTGTCCTGTCCTGTCTGGTCTGTCTGTCTGTCCTGCTACTGCTGAGCTAACAAGGTCTGCTTCAGAGAAACAGCAGACAACAGATACCATGGTGTGTTCCTGTTGTGACTGTCTGTCTGTCTGTCTGTCTGTCTGTCCTGCTACTGCTGAGCTAACAAGGTCTGCCTTCAGAGAAACAGCAGACACAGATACCATGGTGTGTTCCTGTTGTGTGTGTCAGTGTGACAGAGAGCTGTTAATGTGTGAGAAGGGTGTGTATGTTCTGTTTGCATTCCTGTAAGATTAGGTGGACTGACATGTTTTTGATTGTATCTGTGTCTAATGTCACACATGCAGCTAACAATAATATATGGAAATGTCTGCCCTACTCAAAATTACAACCAACTAATTGCAGCATTACCGCAAAAATGGAAGAGTCAAGTGGAAGGGGGAGAAAGTAAGGAACTTGTCTGTCAGCCCTGCATTAAAGACCAACATTGGCTAAAGAAAACTGCGATGAATTAAAACGAATACCAGTTTAATTTAAGAAGCAAAAAATTGACAGCTGTGCCATACAGATTGCAAAATAGTTGGGAAGAGATTTTCTATATACTGATTCCATGGCAAATGGTTTAGGAACTGATACACAAAACAACGCTGGATTAAAAACGTAGAGTTTTTCTATTTAAATTATTATAGATATGGGGGATGCAACCATCCCAGGTCTGCAAATTTTGCTGTGAAGAGACAGTATCATTATATAATTTATTTTGGTACTGTCCATGTACAGTACCAGTCAAAAGTTTGGAAGTAGCCACCCTTTGCCTTGATGACAGCTTTGCACACTCTTGGCATTCCCTCAACCAGCTTCACCTGGAATGCTTTTCCAACAGTCTTGATGGAGTTCCCACATATGCTGAGCACTTGTTGGCTGCTTTTCCTTCAGTCTGCGGTCGAACTCATCCCAAACCATCTCAATTGGTTTGAGGTCGGGTGACTGTGGTCATCTGATGCAGCACTCCATCACTCTCCTTCTTGGTCAAATAGCCCTTAAACAACCTGGAGGTGTGTTAGGTCATTGTCAAGTAGAAAAACAAATGATAGTCCCACTAAGCGCAAACCAGATGGGATGGCATATTGCTGCAGAATGCTGTGGTAGCCATGCTGGTTAAGTGTGCCTTGAATTC
>NC_036842.1:40604266-40722409 GCF_002910315.2 Salvelinus sp. IW2-2015 | reverse complement strand
ATTCAAAAATAAATCCAGACAGTTGGTCACCAGCAAAGCACCCCCACACCATCACACCTTCCTCCTCCATGCTTCACTAGTGGGGAACCACATATGTATCATCCGTTTACCTATCTTGTGTCCTCAGAAAATACATTTGGCTGGTTGGAACCAAAAATCTAAAATTGGACAGATATCCACCAGTCTAAGTGTTCATTGTGTTTCTGGGCCAAGCAAGTATCTTCTTTATTATTGTGTACTTTAGAAGTGCTGGTAATAATTTATCCTCTGCAGCAAGGAACTCTGATCTCTCTGGTGTGTGTGTGTGTTTTTTTTTTTTTTTTTTTGTCTCACAGAGCTTACAACCAACTTAAACACCTGCACAGAAGTGAAAAATGTGTACACTTACTGAGCAAAACATAATTTACAGCATCAAGTTATTAGATTGTATATGCCACATGAATGACTATGGTGGTGACAGGCTTCAGCGACAATTCCTCAAATTGTAGACAACCCCACGCAGAAGAGGTAGGATAGGCTCCTGTAGCTTTTCCCTGAAAATACACATACACACATTAGCTAATGTACAGAACTAAATGAAAGCAATAATCCAGATTCAACATGGTGATGTGTTATAATCAGGGCATGAAACACACTTTTTGGTCCACTAGCCACTGGGGCAGGTACAGTTGATTAAACAATCTACCAGCCACTATACTGTATTTGTGACGCAGCAGCACGCAAACGGGGGTGTATGACAGACGTTACTACTTTAGAGGAGTGGCATTTTAAAGTTAAAAAACCCACAAATGTTTTCATTAAAATGTTTTTTTTTTGCAGATATGCCTTCTTGAACGTGAACTTTCATGTGCCTTTGTGAAAGATACAGCCATGGAGAACTGCAAACGTGTTGCTACAGCTCCCAACAAGCATTGCACTCCGATGTTTACTTCAACATAGTGTGCAGTACACATATAAACAATAGCCTAAATCAGTGTTCATTTTGACACTTCATTTTTTTTTTTGTCTAGTCTTAGTAATTTTGGCTAAAATATCATCAAGTCATATTTTTCTAATTTGAATAGTGATTTAGTCTAGTTATTGTCAAAATGACGAAAACAGTGGGCCATTTTAGTAACTAAATGCCCTTTCATTTTAGTCACAACACATTTGTATTGCCTCATTAACCTATAGTTAGCATAAACCACTGACTTCCATGTGCACAAACATACATAGCCTTGTCCTACCAACATATTTTTCTGTATAACACCCTATTCATTTCAAAACAGGAGAAATATGACAAACATACAGTTTATAGTAATATACTGTATAAGAATGATCTGGCCATGTAAATTCCTAATTCAGCTTACATAGTGCACATTACATACAAAACAAACAGACACACACAAGCGCAGACAGCGAGAGAGAGGGACAGAGAGAGACAGATAGAGAGCGAGAGAGAGTACCACAATCACCAGATGATTGTATTGGCAAAGTATTATGGGTTGCACCTCCGTCACTCGGTCGCTTCGTTGCCATTGTTATCAACGTTCCACAGACGCCGCAGCTACATTGATGTCCAAAAGTAGAACCGGGGCTAATGACTTTGAATCGGAGCTAATGACTGTTTCGCCCAGTGATGTAGTCGAGTCACTAAACCTCGAGTCTGAATCGAGTCCCAAAGTCCCCTTTGCTCGAGTCCAAGTTCGAGTCACCACTGGTCGAGTCAAGAGTCGAGTCTGAAGTCTGAGTCCCAGTGCTCAAAATAAAGTTATTTACCCAGTCAGATATAGTACAATGGCAAGAGGAATTTTGTCAATAAATTGTTGGCTATCCCTTTTCCTTTCTTTCTCTGCCACCAAATGTTTGCATATAGGCTACAGGTAATGAATAGAGCTGACGTTATTCCTTATTCAACATGTCAGAGAGGCATGTTTGTTCGACATAGAAGTATTTCTATCTGAACGTTCCAAAACGTTAAATGCTGCTGAACGCACCCCAGGTTGTTAGGTATAGCTAGCTAATGAGTTAACAAGACTGAACAAGGTGTAGCCTGAACAAATTGGTAATGGTCCAGTCTGGAAGTAGCCTAGTTGTAGAATGGCCCACATATGCAGCACGCCAATGCACCATAGAAAGAAAATAATTTGTGCCGGWATTTTGGGTATTATCTTTTGAACGGTAAGGGCTAGAATCATGACATTTTCTCTGATGAAAAGAGGGAGACTTGGCTGTGTTGGCCATATAACCTGGCTATGAAATGTGGTGGGGAAAATGAGACTACAAATTCAAAGATGGCATACTTTTCTACACTTAAGGGAGAAACACACATAGCTGGACTGTTGTTTTACTATTAAACTCAATGCTGCTATTGTTTTTAATTTCATAATGCAGCTTGTGTTTCTTAACCAGTCAAAAGGTAGCTAATTAGACGGCTGGCGGTGACTGGTTAGCCACGTGGAAGCAAGAGAGTCACCTGCGTGAAGTGTATAATCTGAGGTGGAGCCTGAGCGGAGCCTGTCTGCCCACACGCATCGCTTGTTCCCCCATAGCTCACCAGCTGAAGTAGGCTGTGTGTGCCGCGTCCTTGTRCAGTCAAATTAGTTGTCAGATTTTAGTCATCGAGGTAATTTCATCTCATTTTAGTCAACTGAAATGAGAATTTTTTTTGTTGAGTTCGTTTTTTTCTGGGTCTATTTAGTTAGTTARAGTCTCGTCAATTGCCACTGAAAATATTTGTTTATTRGTTTCCCGAATATTTTAGTCACTATTTTTGTTGATAAAATTCACATAGGCCTAAATGTAGGCTAATTTTGCTGAGGGGCATTGAGGAAATTCGGGATCTTTCCCCCACGCGTTTTTGATTGACCTATTTACCGCATGTATGCCCATTGGAAGCGGAGAAGGAGATGGAGAACATTCTGAAGTTTGATTGCAAATGAGAGTTGAAAAGAGWACTCAGAATTCTTATGGCATTGCACACTATTTAGTGTGAACCGAAATGACTTCATACAACGTCCCAAGCAAACTGTACAAATAAAACGCAAACGACAGAGGACTTCTTACTTAGCTAATCAAAGGAGTTCCCATCCCCCGTGAAGCACTCATCCATGTATACGGGTAAGAGTCTAGCTACATTTTCAGAAATATGTTTCTAATTTAGACAGAAAGTCATTTTCATTGAAAATTAAATAAAGCTTACTGTTAGTTAGCTAGCGAGCTACTTGTATGATCWGATTTTTCATACTGCATAATTTCATGCATGTTGGCTAGCTATGACAATCCGTTTGTGTTGCTATATTGTATGGGTTGGTATTATGGTTAATTGTTTAGCTAGCTAGCTAGCTACATGTCTTAACAAAAGACTTCTCTTCGCCAGATGATTACATGACCCATCAATTTAGCCAGGTGTGTCTGGGGGTGATTACAGCCATATTATGTTTAATGAACATGTGTATATGTCTAAACACTTGTGAAACATCCACTTACTGTAGCTAGATTTCTATTTTTCTGTCTATTTCCCTGTTTTACAGCTTCGATGCTCTGGAGCCTGGTGTTGTTGATGCCAAGGAGCGTTCGAATTCAGTCGGGACCAGGTTTCAGCTGCTGCGCAACCCGGACGTCCTTCTRCCCAGAGATGGTCTGTCTGTACGAACAGTACCTGGACTGGACACAGCTCGAAGAGCATATCTTTTTGAAAAGATCAGGGAGTTTTGCGATTTAAGAGGTCATGGACATCACATGCCCTGAACCAAAATTGAAAGGCAGGACAAAAACAGGCTCTCAGAATATAGATCCCCTGGTTGATGCATGAAACAGACGACCCAGTCCACCACTACAGTAAGACTGCTGAACGGCTAATCATTGGCTGTCTACTTGCACTCTGACTATTTGCACTGATTATGCACATTCACCTGACTCTCTCATAACACTCTCTCACACACACACACACAACTACCATACGTTGCTGCTACTATTTATTATATTTATCCTGCTGCTCAGCCACTTTACCTCTGATTGTATGCATATAACTACTTCAACTATCGTCAGCATCACTGCCATCATTATTGATATTGGTATTGTTCTTGTACATAGTTTAAATTCTTGTGGTCCCGTGTCGATCAGTTGATGGAGCATGTCTCTTGAAATGTCAGGGTTGTGGGTTTGATTCCCATGGGGGACCAGTACGAAAATGAATGCACTCACTACTGTAAGTCGCTCTGGATGAGTGTCTGCTAAAATGGAAATTTTATGTTCTTTGTCTACTGGCATTGACACTTTTAAAAAATGTTTATACTGATACTTTTATGTTGATTTTTTCAAAAGTTTTTTTGATGTTGATGTAGGGCAAGGACTAGATAAACTGTATTTTTACCTGGAGTTATTATTTACTGTAGGCTACTACTTTCACCACTGTCACTCGCACTCAGTTTAGCACAAGGCCGTAGACAGACACTTGTCCCCATGTGATTCCTTAAAGAGATGGGTGGGGGCTAATGCTTAAGAGGGTGTGAAGGATGCTGAATGGGCGTTAACAAAGAACAGCTCTCTGGCAAGTTAAAAACTTTGAAAGGTTTTTACTCAAACCTGGGTATACAAGATTATCAACTTTTAAAGCCACATAGCTTTCCCATAGCTTTCTCCAACTGAATGATATACCATTAAGAAGAGTCTGGGCTTTTATACAATGTAAAAAAAAAAAAAAAAAGAGCAAATAACGTATATTCTACATAAGCCCCCAAAGACAAATTGTGTAAACATTTTTTMGCCATAGTTACACCAAACTAGTAAGAAGTGATGTGGTATATTGCTAAATTTTTTGTGACCTGACTTTTTAAACAAAATGTCACAGATGAGGCAGAAATGTTCAGCTGCCCCTTTAAGGGTGGGAGGTAACCGTGGCAATGAGGTCACTCAAGCTGCTCTAATCATTGTGACAGTGTAGCTAGTGGTCAATGTACCTTTGCTAGCACCCTTACAAAAATGTACCAAGGTACTATTATGGTACTTTCATTTATACCATGGTACTACTATGGTACTTTCACTTATACCATAGTATAGTCTGAATCATGGAAATGTAGCATGGTATTGCATCATTTATACCATGGTGAAGTATAAGTATGATAATTGTGCATTACAATGGCAGTACGTTGGTTGGTATTATGTTGCTGTCAAAAAGTAGTAATACGTTCTATATTAATAGTTTTTTGCTCATGTTTGGGTTCCCTGTGTTGCCATCCAAAAATGTGTGAGAATGTGAAATATATGGTAGTCTTTGGCATTTTGTGATTATTTATTTATAGTCAAGGGGTGTTGTGCTTGCCGTGGCCTGCAGAGGGAGCCCTTGTGCTAGCCAAACCTTATCTTTACAGTGAGCGAGTTATAAAGCAGAGGATATGAAACACCAAGTTAAGTGGAGTGTAATGATATTATTGTTGTAATTATTTTYTAAGGTTTTGATAGTTTAATTAATTTATAAAAGAAGCTAAAGTAGAAGCTAAAGTAGGCTAACGTTAGCTCCTGACAGCAGGTAGCCTGAAGAGCACTGAGCCAGTAACAGAAAGGTCGATAGTTCGAATCTCAGAACTGACTAGGTGAAAAATATGTCGATGGGCCCTTGAGCAAGGCACTTTAACCCTAATTGCTCCTTCAAGTTCGAGTTTCAATTTTATTGTCGCTAATGGTTTTACAGCAAAGGAGTATAAAAAACAACATTGAACATATAAAATCCACATGGATCACAATAAGACACAGTTACAGTGAATACAATGATCTAGCTAGCACCTCAAGTCATAGGGCTGACAGCCATCAATACAAATATATACAGAGAACGACGTTAGCAGCAGAACAAAAATACAGCAAGCCAAAGTTGCTTAAAATAGTTATTAATCAGTAAAGTGCTCTGTGCATTCTTACATGCTGACCAGACCGGACACGTCAAGTGTGCGAGCGTTGCAAAATAAATGTACACATTTGTTATTCAATCATTGCACCCACACTGCTCCTGCGCGACGGGGAGCGTCTGCGTGGCCAGGTGTTAAAATAGAAGTTGGTTCTATTTGTGACGCTCAACGCACTGCAAGTCCTGACTCTCAAAACTCCTCATTGGTTTTTAGGAGCATATACCCACGTGCCATCTCCTCATTGGTTTTTAGGAGCATATACCCACGTAGGTGATTGAAAGATTAACTGACATCCACACTCCAGTCAGTTGTAGAAATGCACTGTAAAGTTGGTTGCCAACCGCCATATTAAGTCCAAAGAAGAAAAAGAAGCCTGAAGGAAGGAGGAGAGATGAGGAGAAACATATTTGGTTTACTGTTTTATCTGTGGATTAATTGTCAAAGTAGAGGACCTTGTGCATTTCAGGTAAAATAACAACCCAATGTTTATATCCCAGGACAAATTAGCTAGCAACAGCAAGGTAGCTAGCTAAATTGCCATAAATGTTTAATGCTTTTCGACCTGTTRCCAAATTAATATAATTGGTTCAGAGTTTCTTTTGATATTTGCGTGTCCCGATTTGTGTCTGGTGAGGGGGTACAAAATCAACATGCGCACGATGGCTCACGCAGGCACACACACACACACGCGAGTGGTTAGGTCAGCATGTTAGATCATCTCGTTAACAACATATCATCAATGTACTGACAAAAACAAACAAAAAACATCTTAAGCTCTGGATAAGAGCGTCTGCTAAATGACTAAAATGTAAATTAGACCAACATTTATGCCTGTGCGCAGCGCTTCTAAAAGTTAATGTTCAACACTTGAAACACAGTGCGCACAGCTCCCCAGCCAGGCACTGTTGCTGCGCATTGCACAAGGTAGGATATATATTATATTATTCATAGTTCTTTGTATGATTAGCTACCAGCTGTGAAACAAAACAAAAACACTGCTATAAATGTGGTCATTCTTGACTTGCTTTTGTTCGGGATATGTTGAGAATGACATGATGCAAATGCCATGGTATTTTCCTGCCATGGAAGAGTAGGACAATGAAAAAAATACCATGGTAGTATCATGTTTTTTTGGTCATTACCATGATATTTTCCTGCCACAGTAGTGACCAAAAAAACATCATAGTACCATGGTATTTTTTTCATTGTCCTACTGTTCCATTGCAGGAAAATACCATGGTATTTGCATCAAGTCATTCTCAACAAAAGCAAGTTACAATGTTACAATGAGTCCTTTATTGCCATGACTACCACAGGCTAGCTTGACTGGAGCTAACGTTAGCCGACGTTAGCTTCTATGCTAATGTTTTTTATAAATAAATTAAACTATCAATTCAAACGTCATAAAAAAATTACAACAATAATATCATTACACTCCACTTAACTTGGTGTTTCATATCCTCTGCTTTATAACTCGCTCACCGTAAAGATAAGGTTTAAAATAATTTGGCTAACGTGAGAAAATGCCCGACTAGGCTACCATATATAATACTCACATTCTCCCACATTTTTGGTTGGCAACACAGGGAACCCAAACGTCATAGAAAAATAACGAAAATATCATTACACTCCTCTTAACTTGGTGTTTCATATCCTATTCTTTATAACTTGCTCACCATGATAAGGTTTAAAATAATTTGTTTATCTGGTGCTTCTCTCTTCCGTTTTAAGTCGGCTCTCTCGTTAGGCGTGCACAACTCCAGGATTATTGGAGTCGACTCCGACTTCTGACGTTGAAGTCGAAGGAGTCGACTCTTGCTCGGCTCCCAAAACGCACTGAAACGGCTGCGTATAGCCTACACGTACACACTATCTCATTTCATTTTTACAAACTGCCCCCTGTAATTCTTATGCCGGAAGCCTGGATTGGAGGATTTTATTCTAGGCATGAAGATATTTCAACGTCATGTTTAGCCGATAATAGGTTACACTGATAACTCATGCTTGGCTGCCAAATGTATAGGTGTCCTCATAATATTTAAATTGAAGAAGTGTGATGGTAATCATTATTTTAGTGATCCACGGTAAACGTGCCTCCTAATAAAAATGCCTACCATCCTGCTGATTTGAGCCGCTGAACTGTATTTGCACTTGAGCGTTTATGAATGAGAACTTGCCATTTCCCAAAAGTTTACCTCAGTGTGGAATCAAGGATGCCCTGCTTTGTGATCTATTTCCTTTGAAATCAACAGCCAGGGTTTCATTAAATAAGCTATAGACACAATACTTTTTATTGCACATTTAGACATACTTAAACTTACGCATTTGGGTCCTGAGTGGCGCAGTGGTCAAACCCACTGGATTGCAGTGCTCAGGCACCACTACCGCCTGGGGTTCGATCCAAGGCTGTGTCACAGCCTGCCGTAACTGGGAGCCCGATAGGACGGCGCACAATTGGTCCAGCACCGTCCGGGGAAAGGGAGTGTTTGGCAGGGGGGCTTTCCTTGGCTCATCGTGCTTTAGCGACTCATTATGGCAGGACCGGGAGCCTGCAAGCTGACTTCAGTCATCAGTCAAACGGACACATTGGTGTGGCTGACTTCTGGAATAAGCAAACCAGTGTGATGAGACCAGGCAAATCATGTTTTGGAGGCCATTGGAGAGTTGAAGTGATGAGCCAAGGTCATAATTCGGGGAGAAAATGGGGTTAAAACATACGCTTGTGGCCATACCACCGTGTCTGATCTTGCTAGCATAAGCAGGGTCAGGCCTGGTTAGTACTTGGATGGGAGACCACCTGGGAATAGCAGATGCTGTAAGCTCCATCACTATGAAAGATGTGTGTTCAGTCTTTGGTCTGATGTGTGTGGAATAGCTTAAGGTAGACTACCGTACTCATTGATAGCCCCTACTTTAGTGAACTTGCGAAACATTGCAAGCCAATAAATTACGAGATATAGGCTAAAGGCTACGAAATTCATGCTCAGAGAAGCACAGAGCAAAGTTATATTTCTAAGATAGCTGCTGGGATGATGTAAATACAAATAGGTTGCGTAACAACTGCAATGGATATTCCAACCCTCAACCCTGAGCCTGTGGTGTGTAGGGCTACGGTGGCAGTTCAGAAGGAGAATCAAATGTTTCTTCCATTCTGTTAAGTTTGAGAAGGAGGGCACGAATAGGACGACCGGAGGTCAACTTCGATAGCTTGCTACCTACTATAATTGATTTTATTAAAAATAATATGTTTCTTGCCCATGATGTATTTATCAGAGTTATTGAGAGTTATTGACCTTATTGACAATAAGCCAGATTCGAGTGACTTAGATTGTGGTGCTGAAACTTGAAGCAGCAGCCGTGGGACAATCAATCGGAAAGGAACCCTCGTGCTGAAAGTAGGCAAATTTGTGTTGGAGCCTATTTCTTCCTATTTAAGAAATAAGAGGTAGGCCGTCCTGTTTGACAGACGAAATGAGGCTATAGGCTGCTATATCAAGGTCAATTCCTCCACCCACCATGCCTACCTTTTATTAAAGAAAATGTTTTTTAAAAATGCACAGCTTAAGATTTTCAAGAAAATAAAACCAATTATATAAAGTGATCTATAACAGCGCTTTGGTCTGCTATGCTTTATGCTAGAAAAAAATCTGTAATAAACCCGGGGAAGACATGACTCCGATGCACATGGGGATGTCATTGTTCCCTGACATTCGGGGGCTGACTTTGCTTGGGAAATAATCAAATTCTGTAAAGTTGCATGAAATGTTAATAAAAAGCTTATTTTTTTTGCAAATACAATGACATATTCATGCAATGCTTTTGCTATAAAGGAGATCTTTCCACCCTTACTCTTGTCCACAATTGTCTGCGAACCCACAACTTTCTGGCCCGCAGCCCTGTACGCTATCAAAATCCCTYCGTTGCCATGTAATGTTTACAGGACAAAGAACAGTTTCTAAAACTGCATTTCTAAGGCTCTGGTCTGTCTAAGAAGTGAGGGTAAACAGTAGACCTGTTCTCTGCTCTGTTTTAATTATTATTTTGTGTATAGGGGAGGGTCACTTTTTTTATCGTTCAGGGAGGGTTTAGGTGAAATATATTTTGCTGAAGGGAGGGCCCATATTCATTTCAGAGTGGTCCGATTTTCTCCATGTAATCCTTATTATAAACAACGTTCACTCCTTCACGGACGAACTAGCATCAGCAGTAGTAGCATAATGCCTTTGACTTTATCAGAAACTCATATACCCATAATGGTATATAAATCCTAGAGCCTGACTGATAAATTGGATGACTTTCCCAGAAATATTTGTATCGGTTTTTATTCAACAGATAAAGCACCGATATTATATACGTAGACTGAACAAATACGTGTGCTCATTTGCGGTGATTTTTTAAATGTTTTAATGGTTTCCTGAAGAGAGTGGTCTACGTGCTACTCATTGACCATTACTGAGCCCTAAGTCACGACGTGAGAGAGGACGCATGGTGGTTTGATGGTGAGAAGCTTGCCACAGCCAGCGACAGCGTATTTGAATCAGAAAATAATCAAAAGTACACTTCACCAAGCAAGCAACCCTGTCCTCATCACATTCTCACATAGTTAACGTTAGCTGGGCTAGCTAGCCAGCAAGGTAGTTAACCAAGCTAGCTAGCTGGCAATCTGAGTTATTTAAGTGTGAACACTGGACTCATCCTTGAAACTAAAATAACACTGTTACTGTCTGGGCTTATCATGTTAGTTAGTTTTCCAAAATATGCAATCTGACAGACAGTTGGCACAGATCTATCATTCAAGCCATGTGCTTGCATTAATTGTTTGCTAGATTGTTGGCTAGCTAGCTAGCTAAATTAGAACGTGTGTGACTAAAACCAGTGTGGCAAGCATTTTCCTGCATGAACGGTTTCAGTCATCAGCGCATGCCATTTGCAGTTGAAATATATAGTGTAATTTACATTATGGTTTCAGTAAGAAAACACTGTCGTAATGAACAGCTAGCGTATTCTAGTCATAACAAACTATCGTTGCAAGTGGTTTATTTACATGACCTTTACTGTTGTAAAGCACTGTAGTGAATCTACTCAATATATATGCTGATGCTGACACCTTGTGGTGATATTACGAACTGCACGTTACTGCATTTCACTGCATAGGTTGTTAACTTGTGAACAGAGCAGTTTCAGATTTAGCGTTGAGACAAAGTTGATTTAATCCAGCCCTTCTTGGTTATTAGTGTGCTTGTGGTGCTTCAGCACAAACACATCTGCATTCTTATTCACTGCCATTGATAGACACATCTGTATGTAGTGAGCAGCATGTGTGTTTGCGCTTGCACATGCCAATATGCATGAATCCACTAAATTCACCCTAGCCTCCTTTACCCTCAGACCTATCTCTATCTATTCAAGGTAATTGGGTTCATGCAGCATTTTAATAAAGATGTAGCCTGAAAGCCTGAATGAGGCTTTGAGGGAAACTCTGCTTTCCTCCCCTCGGGCATGTTACTGTAGCATCTGTTTAACAGAATGATGAGAAAGAGGTTAGCGGAGAACGAGGCTTCGCCGAGTGCATAAACGGTATAATTTGAAATGGAGATGACATTGAGGCAAAAGTGAAACACTGTGAAAAAGACTATGAAAACAGCCATGAATTATCTGATTGGAGCGTACACATTTTGATATGACAGCAGCGCTGTCAGCTAAGGGTTTGGCTTGGAGGAGGACAGGAACAATCAGAGGAGAGGATTCTGAACATTCTAAGATTATCTAAAGGGATATCGTTTTTCTTTAATGATCAGTGTAGGTTATGTTTTAAATGATTCAATGAAGATCCATGAAAGGTCATTACCGATACATACATGTCTCTCTCTAGCTTTCTCTCTCTCTCTCCCTCTCTCTCTCTCTAACACACAAACACCCACCTAACGCACAAACACCCACCCGACACCTCCGCCGACAGCTCCAAGTCAGGAGGAATGGGGAAAATGTCAGCCCCTTCCTGCAGTTCAACAGAAAGCCGCTCCTCCTGGACCAAATGCCAGCTGTGACATCAAACACAACCTGGATCTGAACTCAGCCGTGCCTTTTTCCCCAACGCAAATGTCAAAGGTCCCCGCCGGCCATTTTAACATCGATCAGCACCTCTCAAGGTGAAACAGTCACTGAGGGAGTCAATTCCCAACCCACGCGTGCAGAACCACGTGCGCACAGACACAAGCATGCAGTCACACGCGCCCACAACTGACCCTGGTAAAATGTCTGTTTGATTTCTCGTTAGTGAGGGGGGGGGGTTTGTATGAAGGTTATAGGGTGGTTATAGGAGAGTTGAGAGAGAGGAGACAAGGCAGGTGATCTATCACTAGAGCAGTCTCAGACAGGAGTTATGTGAAATGTCAGACAGCACCTGTGTGTGTGGGTGGCAGAGTGAGTCAGACACCTCTAAACCACCAGCTCACCAAACATAGACAGGAAATGAAATGTTTCCTTGGAAAATAGAAAACCACTCTTCTCGCTGTTATTTAGGAGAATCTATTAGACACACGCACACAAACAGTTCAGTGTCCATTTATTTATCTAGGGGAGGCAGGTAGCCTAGTAGTTACAGCGTTGGACTCGTAACCGGAAGGTTGATAGATCAAATCCCCGAGCCTACAAAGTAAAAATCTGTCTTTTTGCCCCTGAACAAGGCAGTTAACTCACTGTTCCTAGGCCAGTCTTAATTAGGTATGTTTGTATTGCGTTGCGTTACGCTGGTGTTTTACAGCCGTGGCCAAAAGTTTTGAGAATGACACAAATATTAATCTTCACAAAGTTTGCTGCTTCAGTGTCTTTAGATATTTTTGTCAGATGTTACTATGGAATATTGAAGTATAATTACAAGCATTTCATAAGTGTCAAAGGCTTTTATTGACAATTACATGAAGTTGATGCAAAGAGTCAATATTTGCAGTGTTGACCCTTCTTTTTCAAGACCTCTGCAATCCGCCCTGGCATGCTGTCAATTAACTTCTGGGCCACATCCTGACTGATGGCAGCCCATTCTTGCATAATCAATGCTTGGAGTTTGTCAGAATTTGTGGGTTTTTGTTTGTCCAACCGCCTCTTGAGGATTGACCACAAGTTCTCAATGGGATTAAGGTCTGGGGAGTTTTGCTCCCTGAGCCACTTAGTTATCACTTTTGCCTTATGGCAAGGTGCTCCATCGTGCTGGAAAAGGCATTGTTTGTCACCAAACTGTTCCTGGATGGTTGTGAGAAGTTGCTCTCAGAGGATGTGTTGGTACCATTATTCATGGCTGTCTTCTTAGGCAAAATTGTGAGTGAGCCCACTCCCTTGGCTGAGAAGCAACCCCACACATGAATGGTCTCAGGATGCTTTACTGTTGGCATGACACAGGACTGATAGTAGCGCTCACCTTGTCTTCTCTGGAAAAGCTTTTTTCTGGATGCCCCAAACAATCGGAAAGGGGATTCATCAGAGAAAATGACTTTACCCCAGTCCTCAGCAGTCCAATCCCTGTACCTTTTGCAGAATATCAGTCTGTCCCTGTTTTTTTTCCTGGAGTGGCTTCTTTGCTGCCCTTCTTGACACCAGGCCATCCTCCAAAAGTCTTCACCTCACCGTGCGTGCAGATGCACTCACACCTGCCTGCTGCCATTCCTGAGCAAGCTCTGTACTGGTGGTGCCCCGATCCCGCAGCTGAATCAACTTTAGGAGACGGTCCTGGCACTTGCTGGACTTTCTTGGGTGCCCTGAAGCCTTCTTCACAACAATTGAACCGCTCTCCTTGAAGTTCTTGATGATCCGATAAATAGTTGATTTAGGTGCAATCTTACTGCCAGCAATATCCTTGCCTGTGAAGCCCTTTTTGTGCAAAGCAATGATGACGGCACGTGTTTCCTTGCAGGTAACCATAGTTGACAGAGGAAGAGCAATGCTTCCAAGCACCACCCTCCTTTTGAAGCTTCCATTCTGTTATTTGAACTCAATCAGCATGACAGAGTGATCTCCAGCCTTGTCCTCGTCAACACTCACACCTGTGTTAACGAGAGAATCGCTGACATGATGTCAGCTGGTCCTTTTGTGGCAGGGCTGAAATGCAGTGGACATGTTTTGGGGGGATTCAGTACATTTGCATGGCAAATAGGGACTTTGCAATTAATTGCAATTCATCTGATCACTCTTCATAACATTATGGTGTATAGGCAAATTGCCATCATACAAACTGAGGCACCAGACTTTGTGAAAATGTATATTTGTGTCATTCTCAAAACTTTTGGCCACGACTGTATATGTTCAAACCGGACACCAGTCTTAATGAGGTATGTTTGTGTTGTGTTGCATTTGTATTGTATTGTTGCTGTATTAAAATAGGACCCCATAATTTGGTGGTTTAGTTTCATGAGAGCACTTTAATGTATACATTGTCACCGCATTGCAGAAACGTTCTATTCATGAGGGACTCCGGAGTGACCTTATACTGTATCTCACTGACTGACACACACACACACAAGTGTAAGGTCACTCCGGAGTCCCTCATGAATAGAACGTTTCTGCAAGACACACACAGAGACAGACAGACAAACACGTTCAAACACAAGAATGACGGGCATAGATGGGTTGGTTGTTCAGCAACAAAGCTGACGCATGCACAACTATGGGTCAAAACAGACAGGGTTGGCTTAGATTGTTGACAACATGTAAACTATATTTCTTCTCTAATATTGAACACGTAAATAAATGTGCACAATGAGCACTTGCCTCTTAAATACCTTGTTACAGTTGTTGGGTTAGCAGTACAGTAGCTAGTGAATTCTTCAGTCAAAACACCTCAAAACAAGACATGATATCAAGAATATGATACAATTAGCTGAAAAGAGCCACCTAAAATTCCCCACATGGCAGTTTATTGTCATTGTTGCTTGCTAACTGGCCATCCAGATTTTCAACAACACCCAGCCTTCTGCCCCATTGAAGTGTGTGCATCGTTTTCGTAATTGTTGTCAGCAATCCCATCTATATACACACATTCACACAGTCACACCTTTCTCTCATACACACACAGCTGCAGTGATGTATAAGATCCAGAGCGCTGGGCATCCTGGCCTGAGGAGACAGTCTGTTTGTGTACCAGAAGGCAACATGGCAATGTCATCGTCCCCCTCCAGTGAACGTCATTCTCTGTCCATGTGATTGCTATTACCAGGAACATGCACACGTCTGCAAATGTACACACACACGCACAATGCCACTTGTATGTGTGCATGCATACACATGCGCAAGCATGCACACATACATACAGTGCCTTCAGAAAGTATTCATACCCCTAAACGTATTGTATATTATGTGTTACAGCCTGAATTCATGTATTTCTTCTCTCACCCATCTACACAGAATACCCCATAATGACAAAGTGAAAACATGTTTTTGGAACACAACTTTGCTATGACACTCCAAATTGAGCTCAGGTGCATCACATTTTCTTTGATCATCCTTGAGYTTTCACTACAATTTGATTGGAGTCCACCTGTGGCCAGTTAAATTGTTTGGACATGATTTCAAAAAGAAACACAGCTGTCTATATAAGGTGCGACAGWTAACAGTGCATGTCAGAYCAAAAACTATACCATGGMGTCCAAGAAACTGTCCGTAGATCTCTCAGATTGTGATGAYGCATACAGCTGGGGAGATGACCAAGAACCCAATTACCAATCTGACAGAACTACAAAGTTCCTTGACTGATATGGGAGAACCTGCCAGAAGAACACCAGTCTCTACAGTGAAGAGGAGKCTCCGGGATTCTGGCATTCTAGYCAGAGTTCCTCTGTCCAGTGTCTGTGTTCTTTTGCCCATCTTAATCTCCACCTTATCTCAGCTCACTGGTCACGATAACAACACCCACCKGTATCACGCGCAGGTATATCTCACTGGTCAGCCCCAAAGCCAACACCTCCTTTGGACGCCTTTCATTCCAGTTCTCTGCTGCCAATGACTGGAACGAATTGCAAAAATCGCTGAAGCTGGAGACTTATATTTCCCTCACTAACTTTAAACATCAGCTATCTGAGCAGCTAACCGATCGCTGCAGCTGTACATAGCCCATCTGTAAATAGCCCACCCAATCTACCTACCTCATCCCCATATTGTTTTTATTTACTTTTCTGCTCTTTTGCACACCAGTATTTCTACTTGCACATCACCATCTTCACATCTATCACTCCAGTGTTAATTTGCTAAATTGTAATTACTTCGCTACTATGGACTATTTATTGCCTTTCCTCCTCACGCCATTTGCACACACTGTATATAGGTTTTTATTTTATTGCGTTATTGACTGTACGCTTGTTTATTCCATGTGTAACTCTGTGTTGTTGTTTGTGTCGCACTTCTTTGCTTTATCTTGAACAGGTCGCAGTTGTAAATGAGAACTTGTTCTCAACTAGCTTACCTGGTTAAATAAAGGTGAAAAAGAATGTTCAATACAATTTTTTATTGGTCAGTCTGAGATACGGCTTTTTCTTTGCAAGTCTGCCTAGAAGGCAGGCATTCCGGAGTCGCCTCTTCACTGTTGACGTTGAGACTGGTGTTTTGCGGTTACTATTTAATGAAGCTGCCAGTTGAGGACTTGTGAGGCGTCTGTTTTCTCAAACTAGACACTCTAATGTACTTGTCCTCTTGCTCAGTTGTGCACCGGGGCCTCCCACTCCTCTTTCTATTCTGGTTAGAGCCAGTTTGCGCTGTTCTGTGAAGGGAGTAGTACACAGCGTTGTACGAGATCTTCAGTTTCTTGGCAATTTCTCGCATGAAATAGCCTTAATTTCTCAGAACAAGAATAGACTGACGAGTTTCAGAAGAAAGTGCTTTGTTTCTGGCCATTTTGAGCTTGTAATCGAACCCACAAATGCTGATGCTCCAGATACTCAACTAGTCTAAAGAAGGCCAGTTTTATTGCTTCTTTAATCAGAACAACAGTTTCCAGCTTTGCTAACATAWTAGCAAAAGGGTTTTCTAATGATCAATTAGCCTTTTAAAATTATAAACTTGGATTAGCTAACACAACGTGCCATTGGAACACAGGAGTGATGGTTGCTGATAATGGGCCTCTGTACGCCTATGTAGATATTCCATTAAAAATCTGCCGTTTCCAGCAACAGTAGTCATTCACAACATTAACAATGTCTAGACTGTATTTCTGATCAATTTGATGTTATTTTAATGGTCAAAAAAAGTGATTTTCTTTCAAAAACAAGGACATTTCTAAGTGACCTTAAACTTTTGAATGGTRGTGTATATTTGGGTGATTGGAAGTGACGCAGACAATTACATTGARGGAAGCTACAATCTATCTGCAATATTAAAGTTGATCTACCCCAAAAAATGACAAAATAATAATAATAATTCAAAAAATTATAATAGAGAAATAGCAACATATAGCTCGGCCTGTAACACCTTAGCCGGCAGAGGGTCCGCATAGCAGTGACACAAACTGGTGTCCAGGGATGATCAACTTTAATATTCCAGATAGATTGTAGCTTCCATCAATGTAATTGTGTGTGTTGTAGAAAGATGGTGGCGATACAGCACAAAGTCCCAGCGGATGGTGGGTGTATTACATCCAGTCAGACGTTTCTGTCTGTCTGGATGGTGATGTGTCACTTATTCTTATGAAGGACTTGGCAGATCTTTTTATTTTTTATTTTATTTCACCTTTATTTAACCAGGTAGGCTAGTTGAGAACAAGTTCTCATTTACAACTGCGACCRGCCCAAGATAAAGCAAAGCAGTTTGACACATACAACAACACAGTTACACATGGGATAAAAAAAACATACAGTCAATAATACAGTAGAAAAATATATATACAGCATCTGCAAATGAGGTAGGATGAAAGAGGTAAAGCAATAAAAAGGCCATGGTGGCGAAGTAATTACAATATAGCAATTAAACACTGGAATGGTAGGGTGTGCAGAAGATGAATGTGCAAGTAGAGATACTTGGGTGCAAAGGAGCAAGATAAATAAATAAATATAGTATGGGGATGAGGTAGATTGGATGGGCTGTTTACAGATGAGCTATGTACAGGTGCAGTGATCTGTGAGCTGCTTTGACAGCTMGTGCTTAAAGCTAGTGAGGGAGYTAWGAGTCTCRAGCTTCAGAGATTTTTGCAGTTCGTTCCAGTCATTGGCAGCAGAGAACTGGAAAGAGAGGCAGCCAAAGGAAGAATTTGCTTTGGTGGTGACCAGTGAGATATACCTGCTGGAGCGCATGCTACGGGTGGGTGCTGCTATGGTGACCAGTGAGCTGAGATAAGGCGGGGCTTTACCTAGCAGAGACTTGTAGATGACCTGGAGCCAGTGAGTTTGGCGACGGATATGAAGTGAGGGCCAGCCAACGAGAGCATACAGGTCGCAGTGGTGGGTAGTGTATATGGGGCTTTGGTGACAAAACGGAAGGCACTGTGATAGACTTCATCCAATTTGTTGAGTAGAGTGTTGGAGGCTATTTTGTAAATGACATCGCCGAAGTCGAGGATTGGTAGGATGGTCAGRTTTACGAGGGTATGTCTGGCAGCATGAGTGAAGGATGCTTTGTTGCCAAATAGGAAGCCAATTCTAGATTTCATTTTGGATTGGAGATGTTGAATGTGAGTCTGGAAGGAGAGTTTACAGTCTWARCAGACAACTAGGTATTTGTAGTTGTCCACATATTCTAAGTKAGAACCGTCCAGAGTAGTGATGCTGGACTGGCGGGCAGGTGCGGGCAGCGAACGGTTCAAGAGCATGCATTTAGTTTTACTTGCTTTTAAGAGCAGTTGGAGGCCACGGAAGGAGAGTTGTATGGCATTGAAGCTCATCTGGAGGTTAGTTAACACAGTGTCCAAAGAAGGGCCAGAGGTATACAGAATGGTGTCGTCTGCGTAGAGGTGGATCAAAMAATCACCAGCAGCTAGAGTGACATCCTTGATGTATACAGAGAAGAGAGTCGGCCCGAGAATTGAACCCTGTGGCACCCCCATAGAGACTGCCAGAGGTCCGGACAACAGGCAGATGAGATTACTCGACCAGTCAGCAGCCGGTAAACCAGTTAATGACAACCAATAATGGTGAGGTTAATGTAAGAACTAGAATACACCCTACAGTAATTACTATCACTACCGATGGTAAAGTTCTTACATTTTGATTATACGACCGGGGTTCGAATCGAAGCCTGGAAAATGTAACTTCATAAATAAATCAAATCAAATGTATTTATATAGCCCTTCTTACATCAGCTGATATATCAAAGTGCTGTACAGAAACCCAGCCTAAAACCCCAAACAGCAAGCAATGCAGGTGTCGAAGCACGGTGGCTAGGAAAAACTCCATAGAAAGGCCACAACCTAGGAAGAAACCTAGAGAGGAACCAGGCTATGAGGGGTGGCCAGTCCTCTTCTGGCTGTGCCGGGTGGAGATTATAACAGAACATGGCCAAGATGTTCAAATGTTCATAAATGACCAGCATGGTCAAATAATAATAATCACAGTAGTTGTCGAGGGTGCAACAAGTCAGCACCTCAGGAGTAAATGTCAGTTGGCTTTTCATAGCCAATCTTTGAGAGTATCTCTACCGCTCCTGCTGTAGAGATTTTATAGTGAGATTTCGTTTCAATGGTGGATTAAGGTACAATCACAGTAATTTATTTATTTTTCTTTGCAGAGCAGACTCGCTGCTTACCGCCAGTTCACCCTATGGGCACAAGGGAGACTTGGAAGAGGTGTACGACACGTCATCCCTTCGTGTGTGGTCTCTTCTATTAGGCTCGCATACCCAGATTCAAGTGGCATCTACATAGGGTTTGAGCCACAGGAGATTAGTGGCACCTTAATTGGGGAGGACGGGCTGGTGGTAATGGCTGGAGTGGAATTGTTCGAATGGTTTCAAATAGATCAAACACATGGTTTCCATGCGTTTGATGCCATTTAATTTGCTCCGTTCCTTCCATTATTATGAGCCGTCCTCCCCTCAGCAGCCTCCACTGCTTTGAGCATTAATAAAACAAGTCAATTGGATCTAGCCTTTACTKCCAAATAAAATGACTATACATGGAGTTTGTTATACCTCCRGAGTGGCGCAGTGGTCTAAGGCACTGCATCTCAATGCAAGAGGTGTCTAGTTCAAATCCAGTCCCTAGTTCAAATCCAAGCTCTATCACATCCGTCTGTGATTGAAAGTTTGGTGCACAATTGGCCTGGCATTGTCCGGGTTTGGCTGGGGTAGGCCGTCATTGTAAATAAGAATTTGTTCTTAACTGACTTGCTTAGTTAAATTAAGGTTACATTTAAAAAACAAAATTGTGTCTTAAGTAATAACACATTATGTCAAAAAACTAGACAGTCTTACCTGCTCAAATTATTAATAACATTCCCATACATTTTGTATATTATAATTCTAAGACAAGGTTTCTAAAAATATTATAAGTTRGCTTAGTCGACTATAACAACAGGTTCAAGTGTAACCAGAGAAACTAGCTTGGAAGATAAAACTGCTTTGAACGCGCACCACTGGCCTGGTTGCTGGAGTGGTGACTTCATCTAGCTTAGGAAATGGTAACTACACTGAGCAGCTAGTTGAAGATCTTAAGACACTCAAGTTGTCACTTTGTTTGACAAAAAGCATACATTACAAAGGTGTCGTAAATAAAAACAAAACAAACCATGAAAAATAAGTAGTGCAGAAATGCGGTCCGATATTCAGCAGGAGGCAGAAGGTTTGGGTGCATAAGTGTTGATATTTATTTACAGTCTTCAAGTAGTGGTATCCAGTAAAGATATTTACAAAGACAAACTGGATTAATAGACTTACCGGTGATTAAAAAAATGAAAAACTGAGCCTCAAGCAGGCTTGCCCTGTTGTTACCTTAGCTAGACAGGTTGGGGCTCACCAGGCTAAAGCAGCTTCCCCAGTCAATTTTCCAAAACAACTGAATTGCCACCTAAAACAGGGCCATCCTGGAACGTACCGTAAATCATTATGACACTCAACACTGGCTAATACACAAACATTTAATTATGTAAAAGTACCACATAACATAATATTCAAACATTCAAATGTACAAGCGTTTAATAGCGATCGAGACTTCTATACTGTGATTTCCTCTGTGGACGGGTGTATCTTTGGATTCGGACTTGAATGGCCTGCTCCTTCTCCATTTCCTGAACCCTAGCCCGCTCCCCCAATGTGACTGCTTTTCTTTATCTTCYGGCACTCAGGAGGGTCTGCTGMGATTGTCCTACAARAAGATAGCAGATGAGCTCCCATCTAACCGACCTTCCCCWTCCGTACTGTTGAACAGCGGGCTATGTGCATACTATATAATATGTGATGGCTGTTTAATGATATTATGGATATTGCCAACTTGTAACACTTCCACTTTTTATCTGTGTAGGTCATTGTGATGCATAACACATGTATCTAAGGTGGAACTAACAAAAACATGTAGCTAGCTAGTAACACWTGTTGACAGCTAATGTTATTGGCTAACATTAGCTGCTGCAGGCTAAAACAAATCTATGTCCGCATAACTAGCTAAGTTTACCTTCACTGACTCGCGCCGCCTCCTCCGTTCATTCCTTGACACTGAAGTCACTGATGTTGTCGATGATGGTCGGTCCTTAACCCTCGAAGTTGAAGATGGAGGGGCAAATGGAGAGTTTCAATGTTAACTTATTTCCATTCAGAAACTCCCGCTTGCGACATCAAAAGTGCCCTTCGTAATGAAGTCTTCCTCTGCGAAGTGCTCGCTGCAGACCCTGCTTTGAGCTGGCACATCCTTCTTCAGGACCTGGAGACACTTTTTCCCATCATTGTGGGTCCCTGTGTAGCCGTTGGTAGTTTACACAAGGATTGTTTTTGTAGCAATTAGTACAGCCTGGAACTACAGTTCACTTTRGAATTACTTTTTGCCATCTTCGTTGTCCGCTGCTCACTCTTCTATTCACTCTCCGCGGTCACACATGGGGTATGCCACCGAGAAATTCGTGGCCTGGTATTTTATCCAAAACTCAATAGCACAATCAATTTGGTCACTCCTACCTTTGACGCTTTAGTGTCAGTAGTTACTATGGCAATTTAAGATGGCGCTGACCATAGGTCAATAGAATAATAGTACTAAGAGCTAATGATGTGTAGCAGCCAGTACCGGGGCAGTCCTCTCTGTCTCACCCAGCAAATTTTGGCCAAATAGATGAGATGTGTTTTTGATTAGTCTCATCACAGGGTGGGGCCAGTATGTTTGCGTCTGCCTGTGTGTGTTTTAGTGAGCATACTGTTTATTGGGACTACGCACAGGACAATATCTGGGCTCACGATTGGCACTGCGGTCTAAGGCACTGKATCTCAGTACTAGCCGGAAAGTAGAGCATTGCAGTAGTTTGTCAAAAGAGAGATCAGGGTCCAGAGTATCGCRGAAGTCCTTCACAGTTTTTTGAGACGACTGTACAACCATCAAGATTAATTGTCAGATTCAARAGAAGATCTCTTTGTTTCTTAGGACCTAGATCAAGCATCTCTGTTTTGTCTGAGTTTAAAAGTAGAACATTTGCCGCCATCCACTTCCTTATGTCTGAAACACAGGCTTCCAGGGACGGCAATTTTGGGGCTTCACCATGTTTCATCGAAATGTACAGCTGTGTGTCATCCGCATAGCAGTGAAAGTTAACATTATGTTTCCGAATGACATCACCAAGAGGTAAAATATATAGTGAAAACAATAGTGGTCCTAAAACGGAACCTTGAGGAACACCGAAATGTACAGTTGATTTGTCAGAGAACAAACCATTCACAGAGACAAACTGATATCTTTCCGACAGATAAGATCTAAACCAGGCGAGAACTTGTCCGTGTAGACCAATTTGGGTTTCCAATCTCTGCAAAAGAATGTGGTGATCGATGGTATCAAAGCAGCACTAAGGTCTAGGAGCACGAGGACAGATGCAGAGCCTCAGTCTGACGCCATTAAAAGATCAGTTACCACCTTCACAATTGCAGTCTCAGTGCTATGATGGGGTCTAAAACCAGACTGAAGCGTTTCGTATATATTGTTTGTCTTCAGGAAGGCAGTGAGTTGCTGTGCAACAGCTTTTTCAAAAAATGTTGAGAGGAATGGGAGACTCAATATAGGCCGAGAGTTTTTATATTTTCTGGGTCAAGGTTTGGCTTTTTCAAGAGAGGCTTTATTACTGACACTTTTAGTGAGTTTGGTACACATCCGGTGGATAGAGAGCCYTTTATTWTGTTCAACATAGGAGGGCCAAGCACAGGAAGCAMCTCTTTCAGTAGTTTAGTTGGAATAGGGTCCAGTATGCAGCTTAAYGGTTTAGAGGCKATGATTATTTTCATCAATGTGTCAAGAGATATAGTACTAAACAACTTGAGTGTCTCCCTGCAGAGTTGTGCATACTCAGGACAATTGAGCTTTGGAGGAKTACGCAGATTTAAAGAGGAGTKCATAATTTGCTTTCTAATGATCATGATCATTTCCTCAAAGAAGTTCATTAATTTATTACTGCTGAAGTGAAAGCCATCCTCTCTTGGGGAATGCTGCTTTTTAGTTAGCTTTGCGACAGTATCAAAAATACATTTTGGATTGTTCTTATTTTCCTCAATTAAGTTGGAAAAATAGGATGATCGAGCAGCAGTGAGGGCTCTTTGATACTGCACGGTACTGTCTTTCCAAGCTAGTTGGAGGACTTCCAGTTTGGTGTAGCTCCATTTCCGTTTCAATTTTCTGGAAGCTTGCTTCAGAGCTCAGGTATTTTCTGTATACCAGGGAGCTAGTTTCTTATGACAAATGTTTTTTCGTCTGTTAGGGGTGCCCTACATCTAGTATTGCGAAAGTGTTAAATTAATTGAGTTCCTCCGTAGGTGGTTAACTGATTTTTGTACTTGGGTCCTTCGGTAGGCGGGGGGGGGGGGGGGTCTGGAAGGGCATCTAGGAATCTTTGGGTTGTCCTAGAATTTAAAGCACGACTTCTGATGATCCTTGGTTGGGGTCTGAGCAGATATTTTTTGTGATTGCAAATTAATACAATGGTAGTCCAGGATTATGAGGAAAAACATTAAGATCACAACATTTATTCCATGGGACAAAACTAGGTCTAGAGTATGACTGTGGCAGTGAGTAGGTCTGGAAACATGTTAGACAAAACCCACTGAGTCGATGATGGCTCCGAAAGCCTTTTGGAGTGGGTCTGTGGACTTTTCCATGTGAATATTAAAGTCACCAAAATGTGATGACGATGGAAGCCTCATGTAGGAACGCTGTATATGGCCCAGGAGGCCTGTAAACAGTAGCTATAAAAAGTGATTGAGTAGGCTGCATAGATTTCATGACTAGAAGCTCAAAAGATGAAAACATATCATTTTTTTTTGTAAATTGAAATTTGCTATCGTAAATGTTAGCAACACCACCGCCTTTGCGGGATGCGTGGAGGATATGGTCGCTAGTGTAACCAGGAGGTGAGGCCTCATTTAACACAGTAAATTCATCAGGCTTAAGCCATGTTTCAGTCAGGCCAATCACATCAAGATTATGARCAGTGATTAGTTCATTGACTATAACTGCCTTGGAAGTGAGGGATCTAACATTAAGTAGCCCTATTTTGAGATGTGAGATATCACAATCTCTTTCAATAATGGCAGGGATGGAGGAGGTCTTTATTCCAGTGATATTGCTAAGGCGTACACCGCCATGTTTAGTTTTGCCCAACCTAGGTCGAGGCACAGACATGGTCTCAATGGGGATAGCTGAGCTGACTACACTGACTGTGATAGTGGCAGACTCCACTAAGCTGGCAGGCTGGCTAACAACCTGCTGCCTGGCCTGCACCCTATCTCAATGTGGAGCTAGGGGAGTTAGAGCCCTGTCTATGTTGGTAGATAAGATGAGAGCACCCCTCCAGCTAGGATGGAGTCCGTCACTCCTCAACAGGCCAGGCWTGGTCCTGTTTGTGGGTGAGTRCCAGAAAGAGGGCCAATTATCTACCAATTCTATCTTTTGGGAGGGTCAGAAAACACTTTTCAACCAGCGATAGAGTTGTGAGACTCTGCTGTAGAGCTCATCACTCCCCCTAACTGGGAGGGGGCCAGAGGCAATTACTCGATGCCGACACATCTTTCGAGCTGATTCACACGCTGAAGCTATGTTACGCTTGGTGACCTCTGACTGTTTCATCCTAACATCGTTGGTGCTGACGTGGATAACAATATCCCTATACTCTCTACACTCGCCAGTTTGGCTTTAGCCAGCACCATCTTCAGATTAGCCTTAACGTCGGTAGCCCTGCCCCCTGGTAAACAGTGTATGATTGCTGGATGATTCATTTTAAGTCTAATACTGCGGGTAATGGAGTCGCCAATGACTAGGGTTTTCAATTTGTCAGAGCTAATGGTGGGAGGCGTCGGCGTCTCAGACCCCGCAACAGGAGGAGTAGAGACAAGAGAAGGCTCGGCCTCWGACTCCGACTCGCTGCTTAATGGGGAGAACCAGTTGAAAGTTTCTGTCAGCTGAATGAGCGACACCGGTTGAGCATTCCTACAGCATTTCCTTCCAGAAACCATGAGAAAATTGTCCGACTGCGGGGACTGTGCGAGGGGATTTATACTACTATATGTACTTACTAGTGGCACAGATGCTGTTTCATCCTTTCCTACACTTAAATGACCCTTGCCTAACGATTGCGTCTGAAGCTGGGCTTGCAGCACAGCTATCCTCGCCGTAAGGCGATCGTTCTCCTGTATATTATGAGTGCAGCGACTGCAATTAGAAGGCATCATGTTAATGTTACTACTTAGCTTCGGCTGGTGGAGGTCCTGACGAACGACGTCCAGATAAAGCGTCCGGTGTGAAAAAGTTGAATGAAAAAATTAAACCGAGGGAAAAAATTTAAATATAAACGGTAATTAAAAAGTAAAAACAGTAAAATTGGCAGGTAGCAAAGTAAGGTTAGCAAACAAAATGCACAGCAGCACGTAAACAAGTCCATAAGTTGTGACCGGAAATTATAAGTGTATGTAAACTTCCGACTTGACTTGTAAGTAGTTTTGGGTTCCTCAGCATTAACCTTCACTGTAGCCTCAATTTCCACCTTTCTCCTCGCAGCTCATGAGGTGGAAAATAACATCTGGCAAATGTTTTAAATCCTAATTGTAATGTAACATTTTCCCCCTCTCCCCTCTCGCTCTCTCTACCTCTCTCTAGCCTTATCTCATCCAGACGATACTACTTTGAGATCCTTCACAAGCAGGATGACAAGGGGTCCGACCACGTGGAGGTTGGGGTAAGTCCATACAACTTTATTAATTTATGGGGGGGCTAGGCTACTAGCTGAAGTTGTACGAAACTACTGAACTAGACCCTGTGTAAGTGCTCTCTAAACTCACTCAATACTGGGTCTCTGTCCCTCTCTCTCCACCTCCCTCTCTCTCTTGCTGTCTCTGTCAATTTCTATTTCAATTTAAGGGCTTTATTGGCATGGGAAACATATGTTAACATTGCCAAAGCAAGTGAAGTAGATAATATACAAAATCCCTTCCCACTGCATGCAGACAGGTGGGCAGGGTACAGGGAGGGAACAGGCTGTGGAGGAATGCTGAGAGAGAGAGAGACAGAGCGATGCTCATGTCATACGGTCACACCTTGTTGTTGTTGCCTCGGTCTGGGGCCAAGTTGAGTTGCTTATTCGCTCCTGAGTTCACTAATATTCCATCTAATATTTCTGGAAAATTTGGGGAAAGTTACCAGAATTCTGCAACCCTAGTTAGGACTTTTGAGTATAACTATTGCATCTGTCCCTCTAACTCTCTTTCTCTCCTTTTCCCCCTGTCTCACTTTTTCACTCCTACAGTTGTTTTGCAAACTCAATGTTCACTCTTTATGTAATGGAGAGAGCTAACTTAAGGGTAAAGTTTCAGAAAGTACTCCACACACCTGGTGTGTGTGTGTGTGTGTGTGTGAGTGACTGGGTAAGTGGGCTCGTGATAATACATGGTGTGGTGTGTTGTCTCAAAAAATGTGCTTTATTATCTCACATTGGATTCCCTTTTTTTCCCAAACTATCCAGAGGGTCTATCCCTCTCTCTCTTCATCTCCCTCTCTCTACATACATATACTGTATAGATTTATCTCTCTATCTCTTCTCTCATCTCACACCCTCTCTATCTCTCTATTTCATGCCTCTCCTCTCTCTCTCCCTCACACCCTCTCTCTCTCTCTCTCTTACTCTTCCTATACAGTAACACTTTCTGTCTATTCTGGGATGCTCCGCTGCCGACTTCCCGACACATAGACCTAAGTGGGCTGTATTCTCAAGTCAAATCAAATGTATTCGTCACATGCTTCGTAAACAAAAGGTATAGATTAACATTGAAATGCTTACTTACGTGTCCTTTTCCAACTATGTAGAGTCAAAGATAAAGATAACAAATAAAATAAAACATAAATAGTGACAAGGAGTAAATACACAGTGAATAATGAATCAAAATAATGAGTAAAAGTAACATGGCTATATACAGGGAGTACCAGTACCGAGTTGATGTGGAGGGATAGGAGGTAATTGAGGTAGCTACAGTGCTTTCGGAAAGTATTCAGACCCCTTCCCTTTCTACATTTTGTTAAGTTACAGCCTTATTCTAAAATTGATTAAATAAAATGAATTCCTCATCAATCTACACACAATACCCCTTAATAACAAAACGAAAACAGGTTTTTATACATTTTTGCAAATGTATTAAAATTTAAAACAGAAGTACTTTAATTACATAAGTATTAAGTTCCCTTTGCTGTGAGACTCGAAATTGAGCTCAGGTGCATACTGTTTCCATTGATCATCCTTGAGATGTTTCTACAACTGGATTGGAGTCCACCTGTGGCAAATTCAATTGATTGGACATGGATGGATTGGACATGGATTTGGAAAGGCACACACCTGTTTATATAAGGTCCCACTGTTGACAGTGCATGCCAGAGCAAAAACCAAGCCATGAGGTCGAAGGAATTGTCAGTATACCTCAGAGACACGATTTTGTCGAGGCACAGATCTGGGGAAGGGTACCAAAACATTTCTGCAGCATTGAAGGTCCAAGAACACAGTGGACTCCATCATTCTTAAATGGAAGAAGTTTGGAACCACAAAGACTCTTCCTAGAGCTGGCCAAACTGAGCAATCGGGAGAGAAGAGCCTTGGTCTGTCAGCTCTGTCAGAGCTCTAGAGTTCCTCTGTGGAGATGGGAGAACATTCCAGAAGGACAACCATCTCTGCAGCACTCCAACATTCAGGCCTTTTTGGTAGAGTGAAAACCTGGCACCATCCCTGTGGTAAATCATGGTGGTGGTAGCATCATGCTGTGGGGATGTTTTTCAGCGGCATGGACTGGGAGACTAGTCAGGATCAAGGAAAGATGTACAGAGCAAAGTACAGATAGATCCTTGACGAAAACCTGCTCCAGAGCTCTCAGGACCTCAGACTAGGGAGAAGGTTCACCTTCCAACAGGACAACTACCCTACGCACACTGCCAAGACAACGCAGGAGTGGCTTCAGGACAAGTCTCTGAATTTCCTTGAGTGGCCCTTGAACTGGATCGAACAGCTCTTGCAGTGGCTATTTTAGCATGTAATTCTTGGTGGGGCAAAAAAAAGAAAGTGGGATACATGCCAGCAAAGCCACTACACAACACTAAACAATATATTAATTGCACTATAATGGTGACAAACAGTGGCCACAAACTGTTAGGGCCTACATAAAGCCGTCCCAACATCTTACCACTGCTATACCTAGCTATCAGTGGAGCCTTGTCAGCCTCATTTACTGCCTTTAAAGAAAACATAGCTGATACGTCTGACTTGCTTAAACAAATGTGGTTTCTAATGACAATTGAAATGTACAAACTATGGCATAAAGGGACGACAAGGGGATAAGAGGCAATCCATAATTTTGATTAAAACATTAATTAGCAAGCTAGACTGGACGTAGTCAATATAACTATTTGTTTAGCACTTTTGAAATGTACAGTGACAGAATTCAYAACATGGGCCGTTCTTACAGTGTTCTGCCTGTGAAAATAGCTGTGCAGCGACGCTCCCCATCCAACCTGACAGAGCTTGAGAGGATCTGCAGAGAAGCATGGGAGAAACTCCCCAAATACAGGTGTAAGAAGACTCGAGGCTGTAATCGCTGCCAAAGGTGCTTCAACAAAGTACTGAGTAAAGCCTCTGAATACTTACATTTTGTATTATTAATACACTGTTTTTTTAAACACTGAAGCCCCTCAGGGGTGCGTGCTCAGTCCCCTCCTGTACTCCCTGTTCAACCACAACTGCGTGGCCAGGCACGACTCCAACACCATCATTAAGTTTGCAGACGACACAACAGTGCAAACCTGTAGACCTGATCACCGACAACGACGAGACAYCCTATGGGGAGGAGGTCAGAGACCTGGCCAGTTGGTGCCAGAATAACAACCTATCCCTCAACGTAACCAAGACTAAGGAGATGATTGTGAACTATAGGAAAAGGAGGACCGAGCACGCCCCCATTCTCATCGACGGGGCTGTAGTGGAGCAGGTTGAGAGCTTCAAGCTCCTTGGTGTCCACATCACCAACAAACTAGAATGGTCCAAACACACCAAGACAGTCGTGAAGAGGGCACGACAAAGCCTATTCCCCCTCAGGAAACTAAAAAGATTTGACATGGGTCCTCAGATCCTCAAAAGATTCTACAGTTGCAACATCGACAGCATCCTGACTGCTTGCATCACTGCCTGGTACAGCAACTGCTCGGCCTCCGACCGCAAGGCACTACAGAGGGTAGTGCATACGGCCCAGTACATCACTGGGGCTAAGCTGCCTGCCATCTAGGACCTCTACACCAGGCGGTGTCAGAGGAAGGCCCTAAAAATTGTCAAAGACCCCAGCCAACCTAMTCATTAACTGTTTTCTCTACTACCGCATGGCAAGTGGTAATGGAGTGCCAAGTCTAGGACCAAAAGGCTTCTCAACAGTTTTTACCCCCAAGCCATAAGACTCCTGAACAGGTAATCAAATGGCTACCCGGACTATTTGCATTGTGTACCCCCCCGCTTTACCTATACATTCATGTACATACTACCTCAATTAGCCCGACCAACCGGTGCCCCTGCACATTGGCTAACCGGACTATCTGCATTGTGTCCCGCCAACCACCACCCGCCAAACCCTCTTTTATGCTACTACTGTTTATCATAAACTCAGCAAAAAAAGAAATGTCCTGTTTATCAAAGATAATTCGTAAAAATCCAAATAACTTCACAGATAGTAAAAATAAAGAAAAACCCTTAAATGACTAGGTGTGTCCAAACTTTTGACTGTACATCTGGCTGGTTTTTCTATGCATGTCAAGACCGGGCGGCATACTCGGTCGGGTAAGACAAAGGGAAGAGGGGTGTGTCTTTTTGCTAAAAACAGCTGTTGCGCAATCTCTAATATTAATATTACGTTTTTGCTTGCCTGAATTTGAATACTTCATCATAAGCTGCAGACCATACTAAACTCAGCAAAAAATGAAACGTCACTTTTTCAGGACCCTGTCTTTCAAAGATAATTTGTAAAAATCATAATAACTTCACAGATCTTCATTGTAAAGGGTTTAAACACTGTTTCCCATGCTTGTTCAATGAACCATAAACAATTAATGAACATGCACCTGTGGAACGGTCATTAAGACACTAACAGCTTACAGACGGTAGGCATTTAAGGTCACATTTATGAAAATTTAGGACACTAAAGAGGCCTTTCTATTGACTCTGAAAAACACAAAAAGAAAGATGCCCAGGGTCTCTGCTCATCTGCGTGAACGTGCCTTAGGCATGCTGCAAGGAGGCATGAGGACTGCAGATGTAGCCAGAGCAATAAATTGCAATGTTTGAACTGTGAGACACCGCTACAAAGAGACAGGGCGGACAGCTGATCGTCCTCGCAGTGGCAGGCCAGGTGTAACAACACCTGCACATGATCGGTACATCCGAACATCACAACTGCAGGACAGGTACAGGATGGCAACAACAACTGCCCGTGTTACACCAGGAACGCACAATCCCTCCATCAGTGCTCAGACTGTCCGCAATAGGCTGAGAGAGGCTGGACTGAGGGCTTCTAGGCCTGTTGTAAAACAGGTCCTCACCAGACATCACCGGCAACAACGTCGCCTATGGGCACAAACCCACCGTCGCTGGACCAGACAGGACTGGCAAAAAGTGCTCTTCACTGACGAGTCGCGGTTTTGTCTCACCAATGGTGATGGTCGGATTTGCGTTTATCATCGAAGGAATGAGCGTTACACCGAGGCCTGTTCTCTGGAGCGGGATCGATTTGGAGGTGGAGGGTCCGTCATGGTCTGGGGTGGTGTGTCACAGCATCATCGGACTGAGCTTGTTGTCATTGCAGGCAATCTCAACGCTGTGCGTTACAGGGAAGACATCCTCCTCCKTCATGTGGTACCCTTCCTGCAGGCTCATCCTGACATGACCTTCCAGCATGACAATGCCACCAGCCATACTGATCGTTCTGTGCGTGATTTCCTGCAAGACAGGAATGTCAGTGTTCTGCCATGGCCAGCGAAGAGCCCGGATCTCAATCCCATTGAGCATGTCTGGGACCTGTTAGATCGGAGGGTGAGGGCTAGAGCCATTCCCCCCAGAAATGTCCAGGAACTTGCAGGTGCCTTGGTGGAAGAGTGGGGTAACATCTCACAGCAAGAACRGGCAAATCTGGTGCAGTCCATGAGGAGGAGATTCACTGCCGTACTTAATGCAGCTGGTGGCCACACCAGATACTGACTGTTACTTTTGATTTTGACCCTCCCCCCCTTTGTTCAGGGACACATTATTCCATCTGTCTGTGGAACTTGTTCAGTTTATGTCTCAGTTGTTGAATCTTATGTTCATACAAATATTTACACATGGTAAGTTTGCTGAAAATAAACGCATTTGACAGGGAGAGGACGTTTCTTTTTTTGCTGAGTTTATATTTTAAGAATATCATGGTATATAGTTGAACATTTTCGTTTCTCCATTCTTGTCTCAGAGCAGAGCGAAACGGTGCTGAAATTGTCGTCCACAAGCTATATATAAAGATATTTTGGAGTTGTTTTTTTTTTTTTAACGAGTGAGCGATTGTAATTTGAATAAAGGCAAAAATTATATTTATAAAGGCCAAAATATAGCCCTGCTAATATCCATTATGGATCTGTACAACGTGACCGTGTGTGTTTGAAAGAGTATTTTCCAGTAAGCAACAATTAGTTTATCGTCATTAGACAACTTTGTTCCAATATTTCTGTAATTCAGTGATATATTTATTCTCAGAGTAATTCGTTATGGATCCATAACTAAATAAACATCTGCATTTTGAAAGAGTATTTTTATCATCATTTTATTAACGAAAGCATAAAGATGCTGATGAAGAAATACAGTACATGTTTTTACATTTGGATAATAAAGCATTTAAAGCATTTTGAAGATATAAGCCACCTGCAGTTGTTTATTAGGCTACTGTGCAGTCTGACAAGAAAACAGTCCATCCTTGGAATAGCAGAATAGCAGAACAGCGTAACTGTCCGGACGGCCCTTGCTGTGCCTGGTGAGCAGTTGGTCAAGTTCTGTTGTCAGAAGAGGAATGGAAATGTCAGGGTGACCTGACGAACCACCAGGTATGTTGACTCTGCTTATCGAGGTGGAGTTCCAGAGCTCACAGGCGTGCTTGGCATGGATTGTGACTCCATGTCGTTCCTCTTCAACGCGTCATCTTCCGCCTGACTCTCCACCAATGCCGCCCGCCTGGCTCTGGACCAATGCATCAGCTGTCGCCCGTATCACTGCCCTCAGATAATGTTTCTCTTTCTGCTGGTCTGCCTTCAATGACTCGATCTCGGTCTTCAAGTTTGAATCTGATCCATGTGCACCTTCATCAGATGAGCAGAATGGTACTGCACTGAGCCCCCATCGATTACAGTGGCCTATGATAGAAACGGTAGATCAATTAAGAATGAAAAGTGACCCCAACACACAAATGCTGTGTACACATTTGAAGAATCTAGCAAAACTAACGTGTGGCCCATTGTCCAGCCCTTGTCCATGATCGCCAAGGATGGTTGTCGGCATGGTTGTATGCTCTGGAAAAAACCATTCACATTTTTAGTACACAATAATTTAATTTTGTATTGATTTTTATTTAATTATTGATTTTATCACACAGTATTCCTACACATTGATAGGCTATATATATCTTTTTGTTTTGTAAAGAAAATACACTGAAACTAAAATACCTTTAGTTTTGGTGATCCTTTCAGCTCCGAATCATTTTCAAGTCCTCTCGTGGTTACATTCCTAACCCTGGAACGGGTAGCACCATAGAAAGAAGCTGGCTTGATGAAAACAATGTCCTTTTCGTCTGTTCTCTTCGGTCGCAATGTCATATTTTTTTTTAGATAAACCACTCGTTTTTGAATAGTAACTGTGTTAAGGGTGGAGTTTGGGGTGGGGTGAGGATTACTGGAAAGGTGTGACTTTCATTTTACAATAGGCCATAAGTATACAGCAGATTGCCGATTGTCCTCACTTTGATTATGCTGTAACAACATACTGTAGCACCATGACCAGGATCTCTATTCATTTAAGTGAGCAGACTAGGGCTTTCAGGAGGAACGGAAAATCTACTGGAGACATTTCAAAAATACTGGTCACAGACAGTGCTATTCCCAAATGTAACACTTTAGAGTACTTAAGCATCGGATACATTGCAAGTAGGGGGATGTTCACACCGACAGAAGCCGGGCTATAAAGAGTATTGTCCTGCTCATCGAGCTACAAGTGTTTGAAAACCTGTTTTCAAAATGCCACCAGCTGTCCATCACTACTGTAAATAAAAACACAGCATCTTGTTTACATTCTTTATTGTTTCCACAATGTCTCAAATCATTTGTATCTACCTTTCCAATTACTTTTAGAGTTTGGGATTTACAAATGTGTGCTTTTCATGTCATTTTTTCGTTAAATCCAGTTCGGATTTAAGTATAACTTTTGACTGACGCTCTTTAGTGAGAGACTGGCAAGAACGTTTCCCTATTAAGCGCAATTATTGGTGCAATGCCAGTTGAGGCTGGCTCAGGTATTGAACCAGCATCTGTAGCAACACAGCTTGCACTGCTATACAGTGTCTTAGACCCCTGCGCCACTCAGGCACTGTACAACGTGAGAGCAAAATAAAGAGCAAAATAATCCTAACATTTCCACACCCATTGTAGTCTAAATTTCCCTTAGAATAAAAACCTTAGTGTAACAGTTTTAGTAAGTAATACTGAAGTCGTGCACAATTATCAGTTTCTATTTAGGTTTATGTCACCCATTCATGGTCAGTTAGAGACACATTAGTGCCTTGGGAGCCAAAAGCATAATCAGTGCTCTAACTCCCCCTTGTGGTGGTCTGAAGCAATGAATCAGTGACGCAGTGTAACGTACTGAACCACAAATTACCTCTAATTCCCGCAGCATAATCTCAGAACTTTTAGTTGAGCATCCACTGTGTCTAGCTAGGCTAACAGAGGCTGCAGTGCATGCATTTTCTCAACCACTATATTCAAAATATTAAGTAGCAGCCTGCCTACCTGTTGGGCTCTTGGTCATTGTAGCCTATCCTTCTCCTTTAACTTTTAATTTCGTCATTTTAATTCCCATCTTCCATTGATGAGATTTCTCATAACTTTTGCCTCACATGGAGTGAGGCTCTGTGACTGTTACTCTTGCTGCTTTAATGACTTATGATTGGCCAACATCAAGCTACATGCGCCACGCTCCACTCTTGTGAAAAGCAAGAGCAGAAGTCGCGTACGGATCTGTATGGGCCATTCCCGACAAGTCAGTTAAAATTACACATACCCGAGATCCATGATCCATGACAATCATATCAGATCCGATCCAGACCCGTGATATTATTTCGAATTCTGGATCTGGACCCGCTTGGGTCCCGGATCGGGTCTCGGGTATTCGGGTACAGGTGGATCCATGAAGACCTCTAACCAGGACGCGTACTCAGAGCACGCGCTGACCAGTTGGCCAGTGTCTTCACTGACATTTTCAACCTATCCCTGACCCGGTCTGTAACACCAACTTGTTTCAAGCAGACCATAGTCCCTGTGCCCAAAGAATGCCAAGGTAACCTGACTAAATTAGTATTGCCCTGTAGCATGCACATCTATAGCCATGAAATGTTTTGAAAGGCTAGTCATGGCCTACATCAACACCATCATCCCAGACACCCTTGACCCACTAAAATTTGCATACCGCCCCAACAGATCCACAGATGACACAATCTCTATTGTGCTCCACACTGCCCTCACCCACCTGGACAAAAGGAATACCTATGTAATAATGCTATTCATTGACTACAGATCAGCATTCAACACCATCGTCAACCTCCAAGCTTATCACCAAGCTCAGGACCCTGGGACTGAACACACCTCCCTCTGCAACTGGATCCTGGACTTCCTGACAAGTCACCCTCAGGCGGTGAGGGTAGGCAACAATACATCTGCCACGCTGACCATCAACACGGGGGCCCCTCAGGGCTGTGTGATTAGCCCCTCCTGTACTCTGTGTTCACCCATGACTGTGTTGCCATGCATGACTCCAACACCATCATCAAGTTTGCTGACAACACAACAGTGGTAGGACTGATCACCAATGACGATGACCTCTCCCTCAATGTCAGCAAGACAAATGAGTTGATCATGGACTACAGGAAACAGAGGGGCGAGCACGCCCCCCATCCACATTGATGGGGCTGTAGTGGAGCTCGTCYAGAGCTTCAAGTTCCTTGGTGTCCACATCACTAAGGAATTAACATGGTTCACACACACACCCACACGGTTGTGAAGAGGGCACGGCAGTGCCTCTTCCCCCTCAGGAGGGTGAAAAGAATTGGCATGGGCCCTCAGATCCTCAAAAAGTAGGTTATTCTTTTTTWTTTTTTTATCTGAGTATCTTGACTGGCAGCATCACCACTTGGTTTGCCAACTGCAAGGCACCTGACCACAAGGCGCTACAGAGGGTAGTGAGTACAGCCCAGTACATCACTGGGGCTGAGCTCCCTGCCACCCAGAACCTCTATACCAGGCAGTGTCAGAGGAAGGCCCAAAAAATTGTCAAAGACTCTAGTCACCCAAGCTGTAGGCTGTTCTCTCTGCTACCACACAGCCATAAGACTGCTAACAAGACTGCTTAATAGCTAATCAAATGGCTACCCGGACTACCTGCATTGACCCTTTTGTTGCACTAACTCTCTTGCACTGACTCTATACACACACACACACACACACTGGACTCTACCCACACACTCACACATACTTACACTGACACCCCAATACACACACACATTACATACACCCCAACACACACAACATGAGCAAACATGCCTTCTGATGCCACAAACAATCACACACAATAATATATGACCAGCTCAGAAACCAGATTGCATAGTGGAGAAGGTATGGTGGGATTCGAAATGGTCGGTGATCTGTTTGTTAACTTTGCTTTCGAAGATTTAAGAAGGCCAGGGCAGGATGGATATAGGTTTATAGCAGTTTGGGTCTAGAGTGTCTCCCCCTTTGAAGAGGGGGATGACTGCGGCAGCTTTCCGATCTTTGGGAATCTATTACGATACGAAAGAGAGSTTGAACAGGCTAGTAATAGGGGTTGCAACAATTTCGGCGGATACTTTTAGAAAGAGAGGTTCCAGATTGTCTAGCCCAGCTGATTTGTAGGGATCCAGATTTTGCAGCTGTTTCAGAAGATCAGCTGACTGGATTTGGGTGAAGGAGAGGTGGGGGGGGGGCTTGGGCAAGTTGCTGCAGGGGGTGCAGAGCTGTTGGCCGGGATAGGGGTAGCCAGGTGGAAAGCATGGCCAGCCGTTAAAATGATCGATTATCGTAGATTTATCGATGTTGACAGTGTTTCCTAGCCTCAGTGCAGCTGGTAGGAGGTTCTCTTATTCTCCATGGACTTTACAGTGTCCCAGAACGTTTTGGAATTAGTGCTACAGGATGCAAATTTCTGTTTGAAAAAGCTAGCCTTAGCTTTCCTAATGGACTGTGTGTTCCTGACTTCCCTGAAAAATTGCATATCGCGGGGGCTATTCGATGCTAATGCAGAACGCCACAGGATTTTTTTTGTGCTGGTCAAGGGTAGTCAAGTCTGGGGTGAACCAAGGGCTATATCTGTTCTTAGTTCGACATTTTTTGAATGGGGCATGCTTATTTAAGATGGTGAGGAAAGCACTTAAAGAGCAACCAGGCATCCTCTACTGACGGTATGAGGTCAATATCCTTCCAGGATACCCGGGCCAGGTTGATTAGAAAGGCCTGTTCGCTGAAGTGTTTTAGGGAGCGTTTGACAGTGAAGAGGGGTGGTCGTTTGACCGCGGACCCATTATGGACACAGGCAATGATCGCTGTGATCCTGGTTGGAGACAGCAGAGGTGTATTTAGAGGGCAAGTTGGTCAGGATGATATCTAAGAGGGTGCCTATGGTTACGGATTTAGGTTTGTACCTGGTAGGTTCCTTGATAATTTGTGTGAGATTGAGGGCATCTAGCTTAGATTGTAGGACGGCCGGAGTGTTAAGCATGTCCCAGTTAGGTCACCTAACAGTATGAGCTCTGAAGATAGAAGGGAGGCAATCAATTCACATATGGTGTCCAGGGCACAGCTGGGGGCTGAGGGGATTCTATAACAAGCAGCAACGGTGAGAGACTTGTTTCTGGAAAGGTGGATTTGTAGAAGTAGAAGCTCGAATTGTTTGGGCATAGACCTGGATAGTGTGACAGAACTCTGCAGGAAATCTCTGCAGTAGATTGCAACTCCGTCCCCTTTGGCAGTTCTATCTTGTCGGAAAATGTTGTAGTTAGGGATGGAGATTTCAGGATTTTTGGTGGCTTTCCTAAGCCAGGATTCAGACACGGCTAGGACATCAGGGTTGCCGGAGTGTGCTAAAGCAATGAATAAAACAAACTTAGGGAGGAGGCGTCTGATGTTAACATGCATAAAACCAAGGCTTTTACGGTTACAGAAGTCAACAAATGAGAGCACCTGGAGAATAGGAGTGGTGCTGGGGGCTGCAGGGCCTGGGTTAAACTGTAATTCACCAGAGGAACAGAGGAGGAGTAGGATAAGGGTAAAGGCTATAAGAACTGATCGTCTAGTGCGTTCGTAACAGAGAGTAAAATGAGCAGATTTCTGTGCATGGAAGAATAGAGTCAAGGCATAATGTACAGACAAGGGTAAGATGTGAGTACAGTGGAGGTAAACCTAGGCATTGAGTGACAATGAGATTTTGTCTCTAAAGGTTTTGTCTCTAAAGGCACCAGTTAAGCCAGGTGAGGTCACCGCATGTGTTGGGGGTGGGACAAAAGGGCTATCTAAGGCATATTGGGTAGTGCTGGGGGCTCTACAGTGAAATAAGACAATAATAACTAAACTAAACAGCAATAGACAAGGCATATTGACATTAGGGAGAGGCATGTGTCGCCGAGTGATCATAGGGTCCAATGAGTAGCAATAGGTGAGTCAGGGAGCCGTTCAGTAGTCGCTACTACGCTAGGAGAGCTGGAGACACTGCCATTCAGAGAGCTAACTGGCCGGGGCTAGGAGATGGGCCTTCGGCGATGTTGCAACGGAAGAGCCTGTTGAAACCACCTCGGACGATTACATCGGCAGACCAGTCGTGATAGATCGGCGGGGCTCCGTGTCGGCAGTAAAGGGTCCAGGCCAATTGGCAAAAGAGGTATTGTAGCCCAAGAATTAGCTGATGGACCTCTACGGCTAGCCGGGAGATGGTCCTAGCTCGAGGCTAGCTTAAGGCTAACTGGTGCTTGCTTCAGGACAGAGACGTTAGCCAGGAGTAGCCACTCGGATTGCAGCTAGCTAGCTGCGATGATCCAGTGTAAAGGTTCAGAGCTTGCGGTAGGAATCCAGAGATGTGGTAGAGAAAAAGCAGTCCGATATGCTCTGGGTTGATATCGCGCTGTGCAGACTGGCAGTTATTGACCGAGCTGAGGCTGGCTGGTGTCCGAGTTAGCCACTGCTAGCGGCCTTCACCGTTAACTGACTACTAGCTAGTAGCTAGTTAGCTGGCTAGCTTCTGATGGGGGTTCCGGTTCTAAAGTATAAAAATTGCAGATCTGTACGGCATTGAGTGAGGCAGGTTGCAGGACAGTATATTCAGTCCGTAGATGGAAAGTGAGATTAAAATGTATACGAAATATATACGAAAACAAAATGAGGAATACGATATTTACATGGGACAGGAGAAGAGAAAACACACGTCTGACGGCTACGCCATCTTGGAACGCCACGGTCTGTGGCAATGGCGGTCCATTTGTTTGCCGACGTAGTCTCGTCAGGTTGCTCCCAAGCCGCCGCTTACACTTTCGAGTCCAGGGGATTAGGGCCTGGTCCGGAGTAAGCTGAACGTCCAGAGCTACCTACTTGCTGAAGTAAAAATGTGTATCCAGACAGACAGACGTATATGAGACATTGAGGTGGGCCCATCATCCACACACCATCTCTGCTGCCCAGGTTGTCATGGAAATTCGAAACTGAACTGAGATGGAACTCTGAGATGGCTGGTGATGATGACATTCTGTGGTGGTTTCATTGTAATGTTTGGAGAGAAGCAATAGAGAGAGAGAGACAGCATGCGCATGTACGCTTGTGTACGTGTGTGCATGCATGCAAGCGTATATGTGCATGTGCTCATGCATATGTGCGTGTATGTGAGTGCCCAACTCCACTCGGACACACTGGCATTTGTACCTTCCTAACACACAGCTGGCCTTGGTTTATGTGGAGACAAAGAGCGGCTGAACAGACCTGCCTAAGAGAGGGAGGAGAACGAGGTGAGAGGAGAGGGGATGGAAGGTAGAGGAAGGGAGAACATGGGGGGAAGAGAGGAGGGAGAGAGGGGGTGAGGAGAAGAGAAGAGGAGTAAGTGAAAATGAGAGGATAATGTGAACTTTCAACTTTATTTGAAAAGATGGATAGAGGGAGGGAGACATCGAGTAAAGGAGAAATCAATGGATCTATGGTTGCCTTTTCTTTCCACTTCATGGTATTTCTGAGTCAAACTATATAAGCTTTATATCATCATCATCAGTGTCATAAAGACGGCAGCCATTATTTTGAAGAACCTGATTATATCGATAGTAGCAAGGTCATACTGGCACCCGTCTCCATTCTCCTCTCAAATGTGTCCTAAATGGCACCCAATTCCCTATATTTAATGTACTTACTTTTAACCAAGGACAAAAGTAGTGCACTACATAGGGACTAGGATGGAGGGTGCCATTTGGGACGCAACCTGAGACTGCACAGAGAATAGGAAACCAACCCCAGAGGCTGTAAAAGTGGGTTTGAACTGCATAGAAAAGACACGCTGCAAATCATGAGTGTGTGTGTGTGTATATATATTGCTGTGTGTGTATATATAGCTGTGTGTGTGTGTCTATGTGTGTGTGCGTGCGTGTGTGTGTGTGTGAGAGAGAGCTATCTTCCTGGTTACACTGGCTTAGCAAGGCCCCTGTGCTGGATTTAATAGCGGAATTAATTTCACACTTCAACAGAAACAGCAGATTTACCGTGACTAGGCCGCCGCAGCCGCATTAGCCAATGGGCGCAATAAATCGCAGTGACCAAGACACTGATTTATAAAGGAAAAGATAGAAACGGATTCACACTCGTCTTTATACTGAAATGCCCACGATACCATGGCTAAAGGTATAATGTCCCTCTGGGGAGCTGTAGATTAGCTGAGATGTTTTGTTAGCATTAGTTTCAGGAGTTAGAAGCTATGCGTAACTTTTGCCTATGTGGGTACCCTTGAGGGGGCCCCCTAAATGGACAGAAATATTGTGCAGAAATGACCTTGTTGGATAGAAAAGTACAGACCTCCCCACCCGCATGAGCAAAAGCAAAGTACAGTACAGTATAGTACAGTGGCGGTCAGTGCCATTTAAGAGGAGGGAGAACGATTTTTTTCCAAAAGCATGGCCTTATTTCTATTACAGCATATTGGATGAAAATTGGCTAATTCATCCCCCTTCCTCTCCCCTGTAACTATTCCCCAGGTTTTAATCAGTTATTTGGTGACGTGATTATATTTAGTGTACTTTTACCTAAAAGGTTTAACTTTTTTAATATTTTACAAATGACATTTTTATGAAATTCACTGAGGAGCCTCCACTGGTACAGTATGTTTGCCTAAAACAATGGATTTGTGTGATTTCATGAGATAAGAAATGTGTATATGAACCACACAGCTAACATTAACACCAACATTTTACGAAAAAGAAATTGCAACTAAACGTCCATGTGGATCTTTAAAAGAGAGCGAATAAAAACAGCAACAAGCCTGTCAGAAAAGTCCAAGCAACTCCCTCCTGGCAAAGGGGGCTGGAAATTACAACAGACTCCCTTCTTTTCACTCTCATCCACTCTTATGGACTAAATCAAATCAAGGTTTATTTATACAGCACATTTCAGACATGAAATGCAATGCAATGTGCTTTACAGGGGGGGGGGGGGGGGGTGAATAATGAAAATAAAATATGAAATATTTACTACACCACAAACGTAAGATATTTTTTTTTTGAATGACACAAACTGAACAACTTAAAAGCACCCTAAGGAAAAGCTAAGCTAAAAAGATGTGTTTTAAGATCTCTTTTAAATGTGTCCTCAGTTTCGGCCCCCCTCAGGTTTTCTGGCAGGCTATTCCAAAGGCTGGGGGCATAATAACTAAAGGCTGTCTCTCCATGCCTCTTGGTGCTAGGCTTTGGAATAGGTCAAAGGCCAGTGCCAGAGGACCTGAGGGACCTACTGTGTACATAACTTTAAAAGCCTGTCTGACATGTATCGGYGTGCACAATCGTGGATTGATTTAAAAACCAATAAAATAATATTTCAATTAATTCTAAAACTCACAGGCAGCCAGTGTTTAAAACTGGTGTAATATGTGCTCTTTCAATTTCAAAGGTTTTACTGAGTTATTGTTCATATTGTCACGGATCCCTCCGGAACTTTCATTACTCACACCTGTCCCATATTCCCACTGATTGGTACTTGTAGAAGTGTGCCCTTTGGTTTCCGTTGGGCTGTCGATTATTGGTGCGTGTGAGTACCTGTGTTGTGTGTTTTGGCTTTCGTGCCATTGTGGAGTGCGCAAATGATTACGGGTTTAGTCCTATGTGATAATCATTGTGCGCTAGTGATATTTATTRGAGGTACTCCTCTCTCTTTTGTTTGGGTTTCAACCATGTGTGTTGCATAGTGTTTGGTCTTCGTCCCCGTGGCCTTACACGGCACTCCGTAATTTGGGGTATAATATAGCTCCAAAACCGCCATAAAAAAGCCAGACTACGGTTTGGGGACAAAGATCGTACTTTTTGGAGAAATYTCCTCTGGTCTGATGAAACAAATAGAACTGTTTTGCATAATGACCATTGTTATGTTTGGAGGGAAAAGGGGGATGCTTGCAAGTCGAAGAACCCCATCCCAACCGTGAAACACAGGGGTGGCAGCATCATGTTGTGGGGGTGCTTTGCTGCAAAAGGTACTGGTGCACTTCACAAAATAGATGGCATCATGAGGCAGGAAAATTATGTGGATATATAAGCAACATCTCAAGGCATCAGTCAAGAAGTTAAAGCTTGGTCGCAATTGGGTCTTCCAAATGGACAATGACCCCAAGCAACCTTCCAAATTTGTGGCAAAATGGCTTAAGGACAACACAGTCAAGGTATTGGAGTGGCCATCACAAACCCTGACCTCAATCCTGTAGAAAATGTGTGGGCAGAACTGAAAAAGTGTGTGTGAGCAAGGAGGCCAACAAACCTGACTCAGTTACACCAGGTCTGTCAGGAGGAATGGGCCAAAATTCACCCAACTTATTGTGGGAAGCTTGTGGAACGKTACCCTAAAAGTTTGAACCAAGTTAAACATTTTAAAGGCAATGCTATCAAYTACTAATTGAGTGTATGTAAACTTCTGACCCACTGGGAATGTGATAAAAGAAATAAAAGCTGAAATAAATAATTCTCTCTGCTATTATTCTGACATTTCACATTCTTAAAATAAAGTGGTGATCCTAACTGACCTAAGACAGGGAATTTTTACTAGGATTAAATGTCAGGAATTGTGAAAAACTGAGTTTAAATGTATTTGGCTAAGGTGTATGTAAACTTCTGACTTCAACTGTATGTTGCACATAACTGGGAAATGATCACTGCCTATTGTGGATTATATCTTCACACCCACTCACATATACCAGCAATGGAGGAGGACACCAATGTAAGATCTAAACATGACAATGTACCTCTAGTCACATTTACCTGTGTCCCCCAACCATAATTTAATCAAATTTTTCCCCTCCGCTCCGTAACATCTTCAACCACTAAACCATTGGCTTGAGTTATCTTAGATTGATTCTGGGGATTTTGAGGAAGTGAAATAGGCTTCCGTGTCTACAGTGTCTCATGGGAGACAAACATCATTAACCAAATGTGGAATCGGTCAGGCAACCCACCTCCAAGACTGAAAACGTGTTTTTCTAATGAGCAACAGAAAAACACACGTGCCACTCTTTAAATAGTGTCTTATACTCTTCCCTTGTTCCCCCATAGTAGTTGTAACATCTGTCTTGTTTTGCTGTCCACTCTGCCAGAGGTGTGTGTGTGTGTGTGTGTGTGTGTGTGTGTGTGTGTGTGTGTGTGGAGAAAGCACAGTACATCTCTCCACTCTGACCTCACTGAGTAAACTGTCTGCCTGGGATTTTCCATTGGACTGTCCTTTTCCCATTCAAAGGCCTTCTCTTTCCTCTCATGTCCTGGTGAAAGAACTAGAGACGTTTCTGCCATTTTCTGTTGCTGTTGTTTTTCTCTGACCTTTTCTGGTCAGGAGAGAGGGGAGTAGAGCTTTTTCAGAAGTAGTTATAAAGGAGAGGAGATGAGGAGAATAGGGAGAGAGTGTAGGGAGAGAAGAATGGGGAAGGGTTTGAGATCGTGAAGAAGAGGAGGGTAAAGGTTAGGGGTGAAAGCAGACCTGGGTTCAAGTACTATTTAGGGTATTTCAATTACCTTTGTGGACATTTGGAATAAGTATTTCGATTTTGAAAAGACAAGTAGTTGGAATATTTGGAAATACACTTGGAAAATATTTGAAAATACTCAAATACACTGGCTCAAATACACTCCTATGCATTTAACAAAGATATTTGAAAATAGTATTTGAAATAAGTAATTGAAAATACTTTGAAATAGTTGGCTATTTATAGGAAATTATTTGAAAATACTAAAATACACAGAAAATAAGTATTTAAATAACAAATACTCAAATACACATGTATTTGAACCCAGGTCTGAGTGATAGTGTGGCTATATGGGGTGGGATTTAAACATGGGAGAAGATATGTGAAAAGGAGGAGATTTAAAGGATGACAGGATGCAGGAAGAGTGGTTTAATAGAATAAAGGAAGGAGTGGGATGAGTTTGAATAATCCACAAAACGGTGCTTTACTTTTCGTTCATTCAATTGTATTTAAACTCTTTTGTTAATTTAAAGTTTATTCAACAGAGGCAGTAGGACTTGGTGCTGTGTGTGTACATGGTATTGCTTTTTTAAAGATGAATTCAATTATGGTTTACACTTAAAAAATGTCAGACACAGTCATTCGATTTTCATTACCTGCTGTGTACCGAGGTGAAACGAAAATCCGGTCATCTCAATTGTGCCCCCTGGCTTTGGAACACTATGGAACAGAGTTGAGGAGAACGTAAAACAAATGTACAAAACATAAATAAAGAGAAACTAACACTCTCTCTGTAGCAATAAATATTCAGACAAAAATTCTGCAAACCACAGGGATGAAAAATATAGCCCCTGTCCAAAAGAACCAGTGTGTGTGTGTGTGTGTGTGTGTGTGTGTGTGTGTGTGTGTGTGTGTGTGCGCCTGTCTGTCTGTCTGTCTGTGTGTATGAGAGTGCATGTGTGAGTGAAAGTGAAAAACATGGCTCCATTCTGGCTCTAAAAGGATATCACACACACACACACACACACACAAGGAGTCCTTTTTATTATTACTTTTTATTATTCCCCTAGACTATATGGATTTTCTTTCTTTTCTGTTGATCTTGCAGGGCCAGTGAGCAGTACTCAGGTTCTCCCGTCAAGCTGTGTCAGAACACACACACACCACACACATGCAGACGTACACACACACACACACCGACGCTTGTGTATGCACGCACTTGCAGACACACACACACTTTCTCCTGAATCCTCATATTTAGATTGTCCCCACCATAATTCTTCAACATCTACATGTATTATCAAAGAGAATCTTCTAGATGTTAGAATGCCATTACTTTTTTTGCTGCCATTGCTATTAAATTGAACCCTAGTCCTTTTTCAAATCTAAATGTTTACGCCTTTTCAGTAAGACACAATGAAAAGTATGTAGCACATTTCACGTGCGTGTGCGGTGGTGTGTGTTTTTGTCTCCTGGGCTGTTCTGACAGTGTTGGGGTGCCGGATTCCATTGATCCCTGAGAGGACAGGCAGAGTCGACCTTGAGAAGAGACAATGGCAGCATGCTAAGACCTCATACATGCCCTGCTGTGCTGTCTTTCTGCACAGTGCGTGCGTGTGCGTGTGTTCGAGTGTGAGTAAGAGAGAGAGTGTGCTTTGTGTGTGTGTGTGTTTGGTGCATCACAAGGAGTAGATGAAAAGATACACCAAAGGGTAGTAGGCACTTGAACAGTGCTTAGTTGTACACTCTTTAGCAGAAGTGCCATGCGTCATGTATGGGTGTGTTGTTTGTCAGTGGGAGTATGCGCTAACACATATTGCCCTAAGTCTATTGCAGTATGATGGTGTTACGAGACCTAAGTTCAGAAACATAGAGATGTCGAGCAATGGCACAGACTAAGATACGGTAGAATAGAATACAGTATTTACATATGTGATGAGTAATGCAAAATATTTCAACATTATTAAAGTGACTGGTGTGAGGACAGACAACTACTGTTCCATTATTAAAGTGGCCAGTGATTTAAAGTCTATGTATATAGAGCAGCAGCCTCTAATGTGCTCTAGATGGCTATTTAACAGTCTGATGGCCTTGAGATAGAAGCTGTTTTTCAGTCTCTTGGTCCCAGCTTTGATGCACCTGTACTGACCTCGCCTTCTGGATGGTAGTGGGGTGAACAGGCAGTGGCTTGTTGTCATTGATGATTTTTTTGGCCTTCCTGTGACATTGGGTACTGTAGGTGTCCTGGAGGGCAGGTAGTTTGCCCCCGGTGACGGGGAGGTTGAGCCCTGAGGTTGTGGGCGTTGCAGTTGTCGTACCAGGCGGTGACACAGCCCGACAGGATGCTCTCAATTGTGCATCTGTAAAAGTTTGTGAGGGTTTTAGGCGCCAAGACAAATTTCTTCAGCATCCTGAGCCTCGCTGTCTGCATGGGTGTAGCATTTTAGTTTGTCAGTAATGTGTACGTCGAGGAACTTGAAGCTTGACACCTTCTCCACTATGGTCCCGTCAATGTGGATAGGGGGGTGCTCCATCTGCTACTTCCTGAAGTCCACGATCAGCCCCCTTCTTTTGTTGACGTTGTGTGAGAGGTTGTTTTCCTGGCACCACTCTCCCAGGGCCCTCACCTCCTCCCTGTAGGCTGTCTCATCATTGTTGGTAATCAGGCCTACTACTGTTGTGTCATTTGCAAACTTGATGATTGAGTTGGAGGCGTGCGTGGCCATGCAGCCATGGGTGAACAGGGAGAACAGGAGGGGGATGAGCAGGCATCCTTTGTGGGGCCCCAGTTTTGAGAAAAAAATATATTTCACCTTTATTTAACCACGTAGGCCAGTTGAGAACAAGTTCTCATTTACAACTGCGTCCTGCCCAAGATAAAGCAAAGCAGTGCGACACAAACAACACAGAGTTACACGTGGGATGAACAAAAGTACAGTCAATAACACAATAGAAAAATCAATATAAAGTGTGTGCAAATGGAGTAAGGAGGTAAGGCAATAAATAGGCCATAGTAGCGAAGTAATTACAATTTAGCAAATTAACACTGGAGTGATAGATGTGCAGATGATGATGTGCGAGTAGAAATGCAGGTGTGCAAAAAAGAAAAAAAGTAAATAAAAACAATATGGTGATGAGGTAGGTAGTTGGATGGGCTATTTAGAGATGTGTACAGCTGCAGCGATCGGTAAGCTGCTCAAATAGCTGAGCAGATATGCTCTAGACAGCTAGCAGGCTAGCAGATGGGCCTTCAGGGGACGTTGCGACGGAGGAGCCTGTTGAAACCCCCTCGGGTGGATTACGTCGGTAGACCAGTCGTGATGGATCGGCGGTGCCCCTTGTCGGCAGTAAAAGGAGTCCAGGGCAATTCTCAAAATAGGTATTGTAGCCCAAGGAGTGGCTGATGGGCCTCTTCAGCCAGCCGGGAGATCGGCCTAGCACTAGGCTAGTTCCAGGCTAACTGGTGCTTGCTTATCTTGTTGAAGGCTGAGCTATAGTCAATGAACAGCATTCTTACAAAAGTATTCCTCTTGTCCAAATGGGATAGGGCAGTGTGCAGTGTGATGGCGATTGCATCGTCTGTGGATCTATTGGGGCGGTAAGCAAATTGAAGTGGGTCTAGGGTGTCAAGTAAGGTAGAGGTGATATGATCCTTGACTAGTCTCTCAAAGCACTTCATGATGACAGAAGTAGTTATTTAGTTCAGTTACCTTAGCTTTCTTGGGTACAGGCACAATGGTGGCCATCTTGAAGCATGTGGGGACAGCAGACTGGGATAGGCAGAGATTGAATATGTCCGTAAACACTCCAGCCAGCTGGTCTGTATATGCGCAAGGGTTAACACACTTACATGACTTACTCACGTTGGCCACGGAGAAGGAGAGCCCACAGTCCTTGGTAGCGGGCCACGTCGGTAGCATTGTGTTATCCTCAAAGTAGGCAAAGAAAGTGTTTAGCTTGTCCGGAAGTAAGACGTCAGTGTCCGRGACGTGGCTGGTTTTCCCTTTGTAGTCCGTGATTGTCTGTAGACCCTGCCACATACGTTTTATGTCTGAGCCATTGAATTGCGACTCCACTTTGTCTCTATACTGACATTTTGATGGTTTGATTGCCTTACAGAGGGAATAACTACACTTTTTGTATTCGACCATATTCCCAGTCACCTCACAATGGTTAAATGRGGTGGGTCGCGCTTTCAGTTTTGAGCGAAAGCTGCCATCTACCCTCGGTTTCTTGTTAGGGTAGGTTTTAATAGTCACAGTGGGTACAACATCTCCTATACACTTCCTGATAAACTCAGTCACCATATCAGTGTATTCATCGATGTTATTCTCGGAGGCTACCCAGAACATATCCCAGTCCGCGGAATCAAAACAATATTGAAGCATGGATTCCAAATGGTGTGACCAGCGTTGAATAGTCCTTAGCACGGGTACTTCCTGTTTGAGTTTCTGTCTGTCGGAAGGGGTGAGCAATATTGAGTTGTGATCAAATTTGCCGAAGGGAGGGCGAGGAATGGCCTTTTAGGCATCTCGGAAGTTGGAGTACCAGTGGTCGAGTGTTTTAGCAGCCCGAGTACTACAGTCAATGTGTTGATAGAACTTTGGTAGCGTTTTCCTCAAATTTGGTTTGTGAAAATCCCCTGCTAGAATAAATGCGGCCTAAGGATATGTGGTTTCCAGTTTACATAAAGTCCAGTGAAGTTCTTTGAGGGCCGTCGTGGTATTGGCTTGAGGTGGAATATACACGGCTGTGTCTATAACCAAAGAAAATTATCTTGGGAGGTAATACGGTCGGCATTTGATTGTGAGGTATTCTAGGTCGGGTGAACAAAAGGACTTGAGTTTATGTATGTTTTCACAATCACACCATGAGTAGTTAATCATGAAACATACACCCCCGCTCTTCTTCTTCCCGGAAAGGGTTATATATTCCTTTCTGCGGCGATGAACTGAGAACCCGACTGGCTCTACGACTCAGACAGTATATCCCGAGAGAGCCATGTTTCCGTGAAACAGAGTATGTTACAATCCCTGTTGTCTCTCTGGAAGGAAATCCTCGCCCTGAGCGAGTCAACTTTATTATCCAGAGACTGAACATTAGCAAGTAATATACTCGGAAGCGGTGGGTTGTGTGCGCGCCTCCCGAGTCGGACTAGAAGTCCACTCCAAATACCTCTTCTCCGCCGGCAGTGTTTTTGGATCAGCCGTTGGAATCAGTTCAATTGCTCTGGGGGGTATGAACAAAGGATCCGATTCGGGAAAGTCGTATTCCTGGTGGTAATGCTGGTGAGTTTCCGTCTCTCTGATATCCAAAAGTTCTTCCCGGCTGTATGTAATAACACAAATTAAATTCTGGGCTCATAATGTAAGAAATAACACTGAAAAAGAAAAAATACTGCAAAGTTGCCTAGGGGCTAGAAGCACGGCTGCCCTATCWATCGGCGCCATTTTCATCTGTATGCAGATGATACGGTTATATATGCTGTTGACCAAGCTATGTTACAGCTGCAATCAGATTTTTCAGAAAGCCCTTGTTGATTTAAAACTTTTTAGATGGGCTACATATGTACTGATAGGATGGTTCTCTCATCCATCAGATCCCCGCCTATAAATATCTGGGCATTTGGATGGATAAAGTAAAAATATATATTTAAAGAGGCCTTTAAAAAAATTACTAATATTGAAATAGATCTTGCCTCTTTCTAAAAAGCAGGAAGCAGATTGTACAATCTACTTCTCCTGCCAGTTTTAGACTATGGTGAAACCATTTATCAAAATTCAGCAGACACTGCTCTAAAACTTTTGGATGCTGTCTACCATAGCACACTTGGCCTTATCACAGGTGACAGGTTTAATACGCATCACTGCATCCTGTATCAGAAGGTTGGCTGGTCCTCACTAAATTCTTGTAGATCACTTCATTACTCCCTTTTTGTTTACAAAGCTCTGCTGGAAAAATCTTCCAACCCACGGTTAACATGTAAAATATGAGACACCAAACCCATTCACAGGGATGGTTAACTCTCAATGTTCTACTAGTCCGTACCAATCTAGGTAGATCTGCTTTCAGTTTTCTTGGAATAGTCTGCAGAACTCCTTGCATCTTGATTCCCTGGTGCCGCCAGGGCAGTTTAAGACTGTAGTATAAGATGGGTATAATGAGAGTTGCAGTTTTTACTGTTTTTACTATTATTGAACCTTTATTTAACTAGGCAAGTCAGTTAAGAACAAAATCTTATTTACAATGACGGCCTACACCGGCCAAACCCGGACGACGCTGGGCCGATTGTGCTCCGCACTATGGGACTCCCAATCACGGCCAGTTGTGATACAGCCTGGATTCGAACCACAGTGTCTGTAGTGATGCCTCAAGCACTGAGATGTAGTGCCTTGCATGCTGACCACACCGCTCGTGTTGCTTATATAAATTTAAGCATACATGTTATTCTATTATTGCACCCACACTGCTGGCAGGTGCCAATGAGCGTCTGTGTTGCCAAGCGCAAAAAATAAGTCCGTTCTATTCGTGACGCTGAACTCGGTGCAAGTCCTGCCTCTCCCATCTCCTCATTGGTTTATAGAAGCAGATACCCACGTGCCATCTCCTCGTTAGTTATACCCACCTGGGTGATTAAAAGATGAACTGAGTTCGGTCGGTCATCATGGTAACAGAAAGTTAGATGCCAATCACCATATAATGTCCAAAGAAGAAAAAGGCCTGGAAGGAGGAGAGATGACTAGAAACGATTGACCATTTTATGTGTGGATTAATTGTCGGAGCACAGAACCTTGTGCATTTCAGGTAAAATAACAACTCAACGTTTATATCCCAGGACAAATTAGCTAGCAACAGCAAGCTAGCTAAATAGGACAAGTTAGCTAGCAACTGCAAGCTAGCTAGCTAAATTGCCATAAATGTTAAATGKTTTTCGACCTGTCCCCAAATTAATATAATTGGTTCAGACCTGCGTGTCGTGATCGTGTTTGTTGTGGGGGGGACAACATCTATTTGCGCATAATGGCGCATGATGCCGCAAGCACGCGGCCTGTTTGGGTACGGTGTTAGACCGCTGCGCCACTCCGGAGCCCAAAACATTTACATTTTACATTTACATTTAAGTCATTTAGCAGACGCTCTTATCCAGAGCGACTTACAAATTGGTGGATTCACCTTATGATATCCAGTGGAACAACCACTTTACAATAGTGCATCTAACTCTTTTAAGGGGGGGGGGTTAGGGGGGTTAGAAGGATTACTTTATCCTATCCTAGGTATTTCTTAAAGAGGTGGGGTTTCAGGTGTCTCCGGAAGGTGGTGATTGACTCCGCTGACCTGGCGTCGTGAGGGAGTTTGTTCCACCATTGGGGTGCCAGAGCAGCGAACAGTTTTGACTGGGCTGAGCGGGAACTGTACTTCCTCAGAGGTAGGGAGGCGAGCAGGCCAGAGGTGGATGAACGCAGTGCCCTTGTTTGGGTGTAGGGCCTGATCAGAGCCTGAAGGTACGGAGGTGCCGTTCCCCTCACAGCTCCGTAGGCAAGCACCATGGTCTTGTAGCGGATGCGAGCTTCAACTGGAAGCCAGTGGAGAGAGCGGAGGAGCGGGGTGACGTGAGAGAACTTGGGAAGGTTGAACACCAGACGGGCTGCTGTTGTTTTGATTGAAAGAAGAGATTGTTGTGGTTGTAATGTTGAAACTTCTATTTCTTTATAGTTTTTTGTATTTATTTGTATCTTTGTTAGTGATCATTTTGTACTGTTCTATTGCTGTGGTCAGGGCAGCTTTAAAAAGGAGCCCCTGGTCTCAAAGGGTATCCCCTGATGACATAAAAGTTATAAAAATGAATGAAATAAATGTAGAAAATGACGTGCCTCCCATGAATACACTGCTTGTAACCAGACGTGACTTGGTAAATTCAGAATCTCTTTAAAAATATTGTAGCCTGTCTCTCTCTCTCTCTGTCTGTCTGTGTCCCAAATGACTCCTTATTCCCTATATAATGCATTACCTTTTACCAGATGGGAATATATAGGGAATAGGGTACCATTTGGAACGCAGCCTCTATGTGCTGCTGCAAGCACTCTGCGTATTACCCAAGCACAGGATTCACACACCAACCAAGCACTCCTTGCTTGCTCTACTTTGTCTCCTCATTTTGGTCTGTCTGCCTCTTTCTCCCACTGCTGTACTTCTTCTCTCTTTTGTTGCCCCCGCCATTCTTAATCCCTCTTTATCTTTCCGTGTCTATCGATACTTCTGTCTGGTTTTCTATCCTTTGTTTTTCTCTGCCACTCCTCTGCATCCATCTCTGTCTCTCCTCTGCATCTCTCCCTCTCCCTCTTTCTGGTAATGGGAGACCTCTGGGCATAGTGACGCTTGAAGTTTGAGGGTAATTTTATTTCTTTTTTATGGTCACATATGCCGGGTAGGTGTTGGGTTTTACAGTGCCAGCCATAGTGGTACGGCACCCCTTGAGCAAATTAGGGTTAAGTGCCTTGAACAGATTTTCGCATAGTCGGCTCGGGTATTCGAACCAGCAACACTTCCCCCCTGTTCTGAGATAAGACAGGGGTTCAGACTTTCCTCCCCTCCCCTCTTCACCTCTCATGCCCTCTTCTCCTTTTTCTCTTCTCCTCTCCTCCCCTGAATCCATCTTTACATAAGTACTACTGAGTGTGAGAATGAACAGGGCAAGTCTTGTACTAGGGTGCATCCCAAATTGCACCCATTTCCTATATAGTGCACTACTTTTGACCAGGGCCCTTTGCAATGCCATTTGGGACGCAGCCTATGTCACATGAAGTAAAATTGTACGTTCAAGCTGTCTGTCTCACCTGCTCTCTCTCTCTCCTCTCTTTCAGTGGCGTCCATTCCTGCCAGGTCTGAAGTATGAGGTCATCGATTCTGCCTACATTTCCCTCTACACAGGTAAGCTGGGTTTGTTGTTTTTTGGTTGGCTCTGGCCGTAATGCTCTGGCTAGAAGTTCCCCTTAGGCACATATCTACCCAATGGCGAAAGAACGAGTCTTGCTGCTTTCATTGTAGTTGTGGTATACACACACACTCTCTCTCTCTCGCACACACGCACACAGGCACGCACACACACACACACACACAGCTCCCTGGGGTTGATTAGGGTGACAGAGGTAGATGGGAGCACAGATGCTATTCCAGGCTCCATTGCCCTGTTGTTTCACAGCAGACAGGAAGGCAGACCTAAGGAACAAAGTGCAGTCCCTTCACTCTGGACCAATGGACTAGAAATACTATATCAGGAAGTCTTGTGTTTCATGTTTGTGTCCATCATTTTGTAACAACCTTAGCCCAACCTTGCAAGAGGATTGGAGCTCTGGCATAATGGCTCAGGTGATGGAATGACAGTCACTGGTTCCGGGTTTTCGAATACCGGGCTGGGCTACCCCCAAATGGATGCCATATAGTTGATGTCATTCGGGTGAATGCCTTTCATAAACATATGAGGCTCAAGTTCAATTTTTTTTGTTTGTTGTAAGAACACATTTTGGACACAGGGAAACACAACACTGACCCCTTTCTTACCATAGAGACCAGGGTGACCACCATAGACATAAACACAGGAGAATTGCTTGACAACATTACGTATAATCTCTATGGTGATGTGATGGAGGGACAGAGAGATGGCAAGAATCTAAGCTATGATCTATTCAATGAGGTCCCTCTCAATTTCCATTTCTTTATCTTTCATTTCTTTCCACCATCCTTTGATTTCTACACTGCTGTAATTTTGGGACATACCGGAGGAATGGACTTAAATCTCTCGTAAACATTCAATAATCGAAACGTGGCCTGCGTCCCGAAAGGCACCCTCTTCCCTATATAGAGCACTACTATTGACCAGAGCCCGATTGGCCCTGGGCAAAATTTGTGCACAATATGGGGATTAGGGTGACATTTGGGACACAGACATAGATTCATGGAATCTTTTGCATCACAATCTTCCAAAAGATTCTCTATCATGGACACACACAACTACAGTTTTTCACCCATGGTTAAGTTTGACTAACTTAGACAGAAACACAGCTACTTTCCATTCCATCACATTTTTCCAATGTCTTACATAATCCTCTTCAAATCAAACCAAATTGTATTGGTTGCGTTCACATGTTTTGCAGATATTATCACTTGTGTTCCTAGCTCCAACAGTGCAGTAATACCGAACTATACAAAACAATACACACAAATCCCACAAAAATATAATGAAAGGAATTAAGAAATATTAAAATATTAGGACGAGCAATGTCAGAGTGTGGAAAATAAATATARAGTGCATTTGGAAAGTATTCAGACCCCTTAACATTTTCCACATTTTATTACATTACAGCCTTATTCTAAAATGAATTAAAAGTAATTTTTTCCCCATCAATCTACACACAATACCCCGTAATGGCAAAGCAAAAACTGGTTTGTAGAAATTGTAGCAAATGTATTAAAATTAAAAACAGAAAACACATTTACATTAGTATTCAGACTCTTTAGTCAGTACGTTGTTGAAACACCATTTGCAGCGATTACCGCCTCGAGTCATCTTAAGTATGATGCTACAAGCTTGGCACACCTGCAAAGCTATTTTCAGGTTTCTCCAGAGATGTTAGATCGGGTTGAAGTCCAGGTGCCGGCTGGACCACTCAAGGACATTCAGAGACTTGTCCCGAAGCCACTCCTGCGTTGRCTTGGKTGTGTGCTTGGGGTAGATGTCATGTTGGAAGGTGAATCTTCACTCAAGTCTGAGATCCTGAGCACTCTGGAGCAGGTTTTCATCAAGGATCTCTCTGTACTTTGCTCTGTTCATCTTTGCCTAGATCCTGACTAGTCTCCAAGTCCKTGCAGCTGAAAAACATACCCACAGCATTATGCTGCCACCACCATGCTTCACCGTAGGAATGGTGCCAGGTTTCCATCAGATGTGATGCTTGTCATTCAGGCCAAAGATAGTGCCTTAGACCGCTGCATCACTCGGGAGGCCATCATGTGCCTAATACTGAGGAGTGACTTCCTCTGGCCACTCTACCATAAAGGACAGATTTGTGAACTGCTGCAGAGATGGATGTCCTTCTGGAATGTTTCCCATCTCCACAGAGGAACTCTGGAAATGTGTCAAAGTGACAATCGGGTTCTTGGTCACCTCCCTGACCAAAGGCTTTCTCCCCCGATTGCTCACTTCGGCCCGGGCGACCAGTTCTAGGAAGAGTCTTGGTGTTTCCAAACTTCTTCCATTTAAGAATGATGGAGGCCGCTATGTTCTCGGGGACATCCAATGCTACAGAAATGTTTTGGTACCCTTCCCCAGATCTGTGCCTCGACACAATCCTGTCTCGGAGCTCTACGACAATTCCTTCAACCTCAGAAACTCCCCAAATACAGGTATGCCAGCTTGTAGCGTCATTCCCAAGAAGACTCGATGCRGTTATCGCTGCCAAAGGTGCTTTAACAAAGTGTTGAGTAAAGGGGCTGAATACTTACGGAAATGTGACATTTACGATATATATTTATTTATTTAATTTTTGGGCAAAAATTTCTAAAAACCTGTTTTTGCTTTTTAATTATGGGATATTGTGTGTAGATTGATGAGGAAAAAAAACTTTTCAATCAATTTTAGAATAAGGCAGTAACGTAGAAAAATGTGGAAAAAGTCAAGTATACACGGCCGTGACGATGAATGAAGAGAATTATCTCTGGAGGTAATGCTGTCGGCATTTGATAGTGAGTTATTCCATATTGGGAGAACAATTGGACCTGAGTTCCTGTACATTACCACAACCACACCATGAGTAGTTAATCATGAAACATATACCTATGCCTTTCTTTTTCCCCGAGAGTTCTTTCTTCCTGTCCCCATGATGTACAGAGAACCCTGCTGGCTGTATGGATGTGGACAGTATATCTGGATAGAGCCATGATTCCGTGAAACAGAGTATGTTACTGTCCCTTGGCCCCCTTAGAAGCATCGAGTGTCACAATGGATGTCCAAAGATGTCCAATCCTATGAATACTTTCATTTTAACACATTTGAAACTCAACACCCCATATGAAAACACTTTATTCCAGCGTTGTAATGGAAGGTTGATGAATCTATGACCTCATGATCATTAACGATAATTAACAAGTTACGCATTACTGGGTCTCAGAGGCAGATTGTTGCCTAGCAACAGTTCACTTGGCAACCATGATGTCAGAGGCTGGCATCATGTTTAACCCTCTCCATTCTGACCGCTCCATCAAATAAGTGATAAGGGAGGTGTGCGTTTGTGCGTGTCGTTGGTGCAAACTTAATGAAGTGCCCTACAGATTTTTTCCACTGCTTCTTCTTGGCTCAGGAAGGGCCCAGCTGTTACAGTATGCAGCACAAACACACACTGAAGTCACTCTCCGGCTCTGAAACTGATCCTCAACTCAATGTGAACTCTCTCTTGCCAATCCTTTCTCATCCAGCTCTATTCCTCTGTCCAAAATCCTCCAAACACACACACACACACACACACTCCCTGAACCTGCCCTTCAGCACATGGTGCCAAGAGCAGGTGAACCAAGCAGGAGGTGGGGGGACACCTGCCAGCTTTTTGCATTGATTAATTTATTTAATAAAGCTAATCCTTTACCAACAGCTACTCTTCCTTGGGTCTCTCTCTCTCTGTCACACACACACACACATTTTCTCTTACTTTCTCCATCGGGAAAATGCTTCATACAGTACCACTCTGCTTTACCCACAATCCCATTTGGGATTAAAAAAACGACTTGGGCTGCCCTGTTAATTATAAAGCATTCCTCATCTCAGGCCTTGCTACTGACACTCTATAAACCACTGGCACTCACTCCTTCCTGCACACCATTGATTGGTTTAACCATACCCTCTCGTCTCACCTCTCTTTTCTTCTCCTCTCGTCCATCTCTCCTTTCCTTTCCTCATCTTGCGTCTCCTTTCCTTGCCTCTTCTCGTCTCTTCTCTTCTCGTCAACCCAACACCTAATCGAGATCCAAGGTTTGCTATAATGACAATACCCAGTGACGTAATGGGAAACCGGGATAAGACAAGCAACCACTGAATATTAACAAAAGCGTATGACATTTTTAGAACCGTATTGTTTGCAGTTCAATGTAGCCCTATAAGATCGGTCACGGGGAGATGTTCATATTGAAACATGTCTTCTTCTTTTGTAAAGTTCTTCATTTGTTTGCTAAGATTAGCACAGATTTTCTCAGGGGACCCCAGATGGGGCCCCGATCCCAAGTTTGGGAACCAATGTCACAACCTCTCTCCCTGCTTGCTTCCTCTCTCTGTGTCTCTTCTGCATGCATTGCAGCCTGCCTCGGCCTCACCACTGTCTGTGTTTCACTAGTACTCTCTGTAAAGCAATGTCATGATTAGAATTGAGTAGCGTATATCTTGCCCCTGCTGAGGTCAGGCTCCGTTTTTACGCTCGCTTCTTACTTCATCCTTCGAGCCAGCTAACTAGCTAGCTGGCTAACACTAGCCAGAGCCATTTAACGTTACTGCAATACTAATCGAAGTCTCTGCCGGCAGCTAGCCAACTAGCCATATCTACAGTATAAGCGACTATAACATCAAGTTACAAAAAATATTTACACAAAGATTAATTAAGAACGGTTGGTCTTGAACTTCCGTGGCTTCAATGAGAGAGGGCAGTTGTTCTCCCCTGCTACAAACACCCCCCCCCCCCCCCCAAAAAAAAAAAACTTGACTCTTGTAGAATGAGTGCACAACTGGTTATTAAAGTTAATTTAGTTGCTAATGACAGCCTGCAGTATCCCGGGTCGGCCTTCAACTTGAGTTACTCAATGAGAGGGGGCAGCACTGAGCTAGACTTCAACGTCACTACCTGGAGTAGATCAAACTGCACATGTTAAATCTCCATGAGACGCCATCTTAACCGACTTCATTTGGCTTCAATGCGCTATTTAGTCTTCCCATAGGAATGAATGGTGTCACGTGACCAATGGCTTTGTATATTCATGTACAGTGGCAAGAAAAAGTATGTGAACCTTTTGGAAATACCTGGATTTCTACATGAATTGTTCATCAAATTTGATCTGGTTTTCATCTAGGTCACAACAATAGACAAACACAGTCTGCTTAAACTAATAACAGACAAACAATTATACATGTTCATGTCTTTATTGAACACACCGTGTAAACAATCATAATGCAGGGTGGGAAAAGTATGTGAACCCTTGGATTAAATAACTGGTTGACCCTCCTTTGGCAACAATAACCTCAACCAAACGTGTTCTGTAGTTGCGGATCAGACCTGCACAACGGTCAGGAGGAATTTTGAACCATTCCTCTTTACAAAACTGTTTCACTTRAGCAATATTCTTGGGATGTCTGGTGTGAACTGCTCTCTTGAGGTCATGCCACAGCATCCCCGTCGGGTTGAGGTCAGGACTCTGACTGGGCCACTCCAGAAGGCGTATTTTCTTCTGTTGAAGCCATTCTGTTGTTGATTTACTTCTGTGTTTTGGGTTGTTGTCCTGTTGCATCACCCAACGTCTGTTGAGCTTCAATTGGCGGACAGATAGCCTAACATTCTCCTGCAAAATGTCTTGATAAACTTGGGAATTAATTATTCCATCGATGATAGCAAGCTGTCCAGGCCCTGAGGCAGCAAAGCAGCCCCAAACCATGATGCTCCTCCCACCATACTTTAGTGTTGGGATGAGGTTTTGATGTTGGTGTGCTGTGCCTTTTTTTCTCCACACATAGTGTTGTGTGTTCCTTCCAAACAACTCAACTGTAGTTTCATCTGTCCACAGAATACTTTGCCAGTAGCGCTGTGGAACATCCAGGTGCTCTTTTGCAAACTTCAGACGTGCAGCAATGTTTTTTTTGGACAGCAGTGGCTTCTTCCGTGGAGTCCTCCCATGAACACCATTCTTGTTTAGTGTTTTATGTATCGTAGACTCGTCAACAGAGATGTTAGCATGTTCTTTAGCTGACACTCTAGGATTCTTCTTAACCTCATTGAGCATTCTGCGCTGTGCTCTTACAGTCATCTTTGCAGACGGAAGCGACAGTGCTGAACTTTCTCCATTTATAGACAATTTGTCTTACTGTGGACTGATGAACATCAAGGCTTTTAGAGATACTTCTGTAACCCTTTCCAGCTTTATGCAAGTCAACCATTCTTAATCTTAGGTCTTCTGAGATCTCTTTTGTTCGAGGCATGGTTCACATCAGGCAATGCTTCTTGTGAATATCAAACTCAAATTTTGTGTGTTTTTTATAGGGCAAGACATCTCCGATCTCGTCGCACAGGGATGTGAACAAATTTCTGCAAAAAAATTGAAGGAAATACGATTTTTGTGCTTATGGAACATTTCTGGGATCTTTTATTTCAGCTCATGAAACATGGAACCAGTACTTTACGTGTTTAGATTTTTTTTTATTGGTATATTTCGATGTGGCAAAACTTAATCTTGGAGAAGTCATTAGCCTAGAGGTTCACATACTTTTTGCAATCTACACTGTGAATGTTTAAATTATGTATTCAATCATTTGTGTGTTATTAGTTTAAGTACACTATGTTTGTCTATTGTTGTGACTTAGATGAAGATCAGATCCCATTTGATGACCAATTTATGCAGAAATCCAGGTAATTCCAAAGGGTTCACATACTTTTTCTTGCCACTGTATACAGTCATTGGTTTGTAGACACAGCAGGCAGTCGCGGTCGTTAAAAAAATTGCCTTATGTCCAGCGTCTCTAAAACCCACTAGTCTGTCAGCTGCGTCTCTAGTTGTTTACTTGTATAGCCACTTGCCATTGGTTTGCTGAGCCCGACCCCGAGCTGGGTTAGTTCGTTTCAGGTCTCACTGGCTCTCGGCCATAATTTATCATTATCAAATGTGATTTTTTTTGGCAGCTATATATATCCATAAATTGTTGCCCCAAATCTGCAACATATTTGAACAGAGCAGGGGTTTCCAACATTTTGTTTCATTAAGGATACTTCATACAACAACCTAAAAAAATCACGAGCTACTCATATACACCCTGCATATTTTGGCATTATGTATAAGGCAAATGTCTAGCAACCCAAAGGTTTCGTGTTCGAATCTCATCACAGGAAAATTTAGCATTTTAGCTAATTGCCATCTTTTCAACCGCTTCTACTTTTGAGCTACTATGCAACTTAGCATTTTAGCTAACCCTTCCCCTAACGCTAACCTTAACCCTTTTAGCTAAGCCTTCCCCTAACCTTAACCCTTTAACCTAACCTTAACCCTAACCCCACGTTAGCGTTATGCACCTAGCCACCTAGTTAACGTTACTCACAACTAATTGGAACATATCATATGTTTAGCAAATTTGTAAGATGTTGTACATTTTGCAAATGTGTAACTTATCATACGAATTGTAATTTGGAACATATCATACTTAATGGATGATGGACATCCACAACTGAATACATACCATACGAAATGTAACACATCACACTGAATGGAGAGTCTCAGATTTACATACAGAATAATACGTAATGCAGCTCAAATTATTTGTAACAACTCCATTGGACCAACACCACTGGACACAGCAAAAAAATAATAGATAAACAATTTTATTTTGCAGGTGGCTTTTCATTTTAAACACTAGTGGTGCAACTAGTGCTTTCTAACTGCACGGAATCAAAACAGTGGTGCGTACGAGCGAAGCAAAAATTGCAATCGGTTGATCATGATATAACACGGACATATCTATTTGAATACAGACTAGCTTAAAACATTACACCCCTGTTTTGAAAGTGGGGGTGCAGCTGCTCCGTTTGGTCTATTGCGCAGGTGCCTATGTACGTCCCTCCCTCTCCCTCTCTCTATTTTGCTCTCTCCCCCTCTTTCTCACTCTCTCTCCCTCTCTCTCTCTCTCTCTCTCTGTCCTAGATGAATCCAGTCTGAAGATGAACAGTGTGGACCACATCCCTCAGACCCTGGCCAGTCACAGTAGACCATCCTCAGTAGAGGAACAGTCACAAGAACACAGTCACTTCAGCAGCCAGCACGGAGCGGACATGCTCAAACCAGACCCCCGAGACACTTTCTATAGCAGTAAGTATATAGTATAGCACCTTTTTCAAGAAACTCCATCATGGCTCTACTCCAGTATCCATATATAGCATGCCACTTACAATGAAGCAATATAATTTTTTATTTTTTTAACATTTTAGTCTATTAGCAGATGCTCTTATCCAGAGCGACTTACAGTTAGTTCATCTTCAGATAGCTAGGTGGGACAACCACATATCACAGGCATAGTATGTACCCTTTTCCTCAATAAAGTAGCTATCAGCAGTCAGAGATGGAAATGGGTGATTGAAGTGCACGTGTTGGTTCAGAAAAGTATTTTTAGAGTATGCATTCTAGTATAGACAGTGGAACGCAGTGTCTGTCTTCTCTCTCTCTCTCTCTTCCTCTCCTCCATCCTTCTCTCTAGCCCCTATGATCCAGGCATCTCGTCTGGAGAACGTGCTGCCAGCCTGTCTCTACTCTCCTACCTACGTCGTCAAAGACTTCCCCATAGCCAGATACCAGGGCCTACAGTTTGTAAGTCAGCCCTCCAGTTCTGTGCGTGGGTGTGTGTGTATGCATACGTGCGTGCCTGCGTGCGTTCCTGCGTGCATGTGCGCGTGAGTGTCCGCATGTCCACCTATTTAGGGGGGACTTACCCATCAAGGCATTTTGTGAGTAACCCCTCCTGGGAGAAAAGACAGACGGTCACACATTGTGCGCGTTTCTGTGTGTGGCCATGTCTGTGTGTGGGTGTGAGTATTCCCTGTGAAACATGCTAGAAACATGAGAACTTGAAACATGATATGAATGGGTGTGTATGCGTTTGTTTGTTTGTTTGTGAGAGAGATAGGGTGTGTGTATGTGTGTGTGTGTGTGTGTGTGTCCATATATACGTATGTTAATGCATATGCATGCGTGTGTGTGTGTGTGTTTGTGGATGTGTGTATCCATGCATTTTTATATGCACACACACTTGTGTGTGTTCATACTAGGTTAATGGGGGTTGCTCATTATCAGTACCCCTGTGGGGTCATTAGGAGTGTGTCCCAAATGGCACATACTCCCTACATTGTGCACTACCTTTGACCAGAGTCCTATTGCACTCTATTGGGAATAGGGGGTCATTTGGGATGCTGCCCTGCACTATCACCTGTTTAGAGCAGCACACATCAAGGACTTACACTTCATATTCAAATGACCTTCAGCCTAGAACAAAGCAGAGAAGTACTACACTGAATTCTGATTAGCCTCCTCAGGCCACACAGAGACAAATGTGACCGACCGGCTGGATTCGGTCTTATGTGGCAACATTTAAATGGTGTTTTTTACATTGGATAAAAATAGAGACTCGGAGCTAGAAAATGGTATATCATACACTACGGTTGAGGAACAATGGGAAAGTAATTCTGCTTTGAAAGTTGATCAACTTCTAACCTCACTTTTGAGAAAATGGCCCTTGAATYTGTTGGTGCCTACTGGAGAGCTCTTCTTTGTCTACACCCATTCAGCATCGTTCACACCCTTTTAAGCTTTAGCCACACCCATCTCTTTAAGGATTCACATGTGAGACTATGTACTAAACAACCAAATATTTCAAGACTTAAAGCTGGCTTATACTACAGGTGTGTTCGTCAATTTAATCTGGAATGCCAGAGTGTGCTCTGGGCCTCCGTAAACTCAGAGCATTGTCAGATTGTCCGTTCGTAAATTCAGAGTATTTTGCCCTCGGAGCGTACAGAGCGCACACTTGTCGCTCTGGACGAAAAGTAGGGTTGATCCGAGCGTTAAAACAGCAGTCAAGCACCCAAGCTAACTGGCTAACGTTGGCTAGGTTGCTAGCTACTTCCAGACACAAATGAGAGAACAGCTCACTCTGACCATTTTATTCACCCTAGCAGAGCTGGTTACGCTGTTTTTATGTTATCCAGAGCGTTGGTGACTGCAACTGTCCTGCTGCCAAGAATTGAATTACGCTTTTTTGCCAACGTTTACTGACACCGGCCATGTTCAACGGGTGTTGAGCATTTGTAAATGAGTCAGTTATTCTGCGCTTTGGCACACTTAGACAAGATTGCTCTGAAATTGGAGTAGATAGCCAGAGCGAATTTACCAGCTACGTCTATCGACAGTTGTCGCAGTGACATCATAAACATTTTATTAAAATAGTTACTTGCATAGTGGAGTCTTTTGTTCAGACATGTAGCTAGTTAGCTAAACAATGAACCATAATCCCAACTCATAGCGCTACTACCCTGCATGAATCTGCAGGTAGCTAACCAACCAAGTTCAATGTTAGCTAGCTAACATTAGGCTATAACGACCATTGCAAATGGCTCTGAGATGACTGCAGCTGCTTTCCAATCTTTGGGAATCTCAGATGACACGAAAGAGAGATTGAACAGGCTAGTAATAGGGGTTGTAACAATTTCGGCAGATAATTTTAGGAAGAAAGGGTCCAGATTGTCTAGCCCGGCTGATTTGTGGGGGTCCAGATTTTGCAGCTCTTTCAGAACATCAGCTGACTGGATTTGGGAGAAGGAGAAAGAGAAAGAGAAATGGGGAAGGCTTGGGAAAGTGGCTGTGGGTGGTGCAGTGCTGTTGACCGGGGTAGGGGTAGCCAGGTGGAAAGCATGGCCAGCCGTAGAAAAATGCTTATTGAAATTCTCAATTATAGTGGATTTATCGGTGGTGACAGAGTTTCCTATCCTCAGTGCAGTGTACAGCTGGGAGGAGGTGCTGTTATTCTCCATGGACTTTACAATGTCCCAAAACTTTTTTGAGTTTGTGTTGCAGGAAGCAAATTTRTGCTTGAAAAAGCTAGCCTTGGCTTTTCAAAATGTCTGTGTATATTGGTTTCTAACTTCCCTGAAAAYTTGCATTTCACGGGGGCTGTTCGATGCTAATGCAGAACGCCACAGGATGTTTTTGTGTTGGTTAAGGGCAGTCAGGTCTGGAGAGAACCAAGGGCTGTATCTGTTCCTGGTTCAAAATTTCTTGAATGAGGCATGCTTATTTAAGATGGTGAGTAAGGCATTTTTAAAGAATAACCAGTTATCCTCTACTGACGGGATGAGGTCAATATCCTTCCAGCATACCCGGGCCAGATCGATTAGAAAGGCCTGCTCGTTGAAGTGTTTCAGGGAGCGTTTGATAGTGATGAGTGGAGGTCGTTTGACCGCTGAGCCATTATGGATGCAGGCAATGAGGCAGTGATCACTGAGATCTTGGTTGAAAACAGCAGAGGTGTATTTGGAGGGAGGTTGGTTAGGATGATATCTATGAGGGTGCCCGTGTTTACGGCTTTGGGGTGGTACCTGGTAGGTTCATTGATAATTTGTGTGAGATTGAGGGCATCAAGCTTAGATTGTAGAATGGCCGGGAGGCATGTCACAGTTTAGGTCACCTAGCAGCACGAGCTCTGAAGATAGATAGGGGGAAATCAGTTCACATATGGTATCCAGAGCACAGCTGGGGGCAGAGGGTGGTCTATAGCAGGCGGCAACGGTGAGAGACTTGTTTTTAGAGAGGTGGATTTTTAAAAGTAGAAGTTCAAATTGTTTGGGTACAGACCTGGATAGTAGGACAGAACTCTGCAGGCTATCTCGGCAGTAGATTGCAACACCGCCCCCTTTGGCCGTTCAATCTTGTCTGAAAATGTTGTAGTTAGGGATGGAGATTTCAGAGTTATTGGTGGTCTTCCAAGCCAGGATTCAGACACGGCTAAGACATCCGGGTTGGCAGAGTGTGCTAAAGCAGTGAATAAAACAAACTTAGGGAGGAGGATTCTAATGTTAACATGCATGAAACCAAGGCTATTACGGTTACAGAAGTGATCAAAAGAGAGCGCCTGAGGAATAGGAGTGGAGCTAGGCACTGCAGGGCCTGGATTCACCTCTACATCGCCAGAGGAGGAGTAGGATAAGGATACAGCTAAAAGCTATTCAAATTGGACGTCTAGGACATCCGGAACAGAGAGTAAAAGGAGCAGGTTTCTGGGGGCGATAAAATAGCTTCAAGGTATAATTGTCACGTTCGGCGTATGAATCGGACCAAGGCGCAGCGTTGTATGCGTACATTCTATATTTATTAGAAGAATGAACACTGAACAAACTAACAAAACAACACAACGAACCGTGAAGCTAATATGAATAGTGCAGACAGGCTACTAAACATAGAACAGAACCCACAAACACCAAAGGGTAAATGGCTACCTAAATATGATCCCCAATCAGAGACAACGATAAACAGCTGCCTCTGATTGGGAACCATATCAGGCCACCATAAACATACAAATACCTAGACCTACAAAACCCTAGACATACAAAACCCCGAGACAATACAAAACCCCTAGACAATACAAAACTAGCGTAATCCACCCTAGTCACACCCTGACCTAACCAAAATATAAAGAAAACAGATATCTCAGGTCAGGGCGTGACAATAATGTACAGACAAAAGTATGGTAGGATGTGAATACAGTGGAGGTAAACCTAGTCATTGAGTGATGATGAGAGAGATATTGTTTCTAGAAACATCATTGAAACCAGGTGATGTCATCGCATGTGTGGGTGGTGGAACTGATGGGTTGGATAAGGTATAATGAGCAGGGCTAGAGGCTCTACAGTGAAATAAGCCAATAAACACTAACCAGAACAGCAATGGACAAGGCATAGTGACATTAAGGAAAGGCATGCTTAGCCAAGTGATCATAAGGGTCCAGTGAGTAGTGAGGTTGGTTGGGGTCACGGCGATTCAGACAGCTATCCGAGCCATGGGTAGCAAGCTAGCAGAAGATGGAGGTCTGTTTTTGGCCACACTGTGCGTTTCCGTCGGTAGATTAGTGGGGTTCCGTGTGGTAGAGGGGACCAATCCAATTGTCAAAATAGTTATAGTTATAGTGGCCCAAGAAGATTGTTCGATAGACCTGTTCAGATAGCAGCCGATATGCTCAAGACAGCTAACGATTAGCGGGCCGCAGTTAGCAGATGGACGTTCAGGTTACGTCGTGATGGAGGGGCCAGTTGAATAACTCCCTCGGGCAGATAACGTCGGTAATCCAGTCGTGAAGGCCCGGTGGGGCTCCGCATCAGCAGTAAAACGGGTCCGGATAGGTGATTGTAGCCCAGGAGTGGCTGATGGAACTCTTCAGCTGGCTAGCTCCGGGATAATTGGTGTTTGCTCCGGAATCGACGTTAGCCAATAGTCACTCGAATAGCAGCTAGTTAGCTGCAAGAGCTTGTGGTAGAAATCCGGGGATATGGAGAGAAAATAGGTCAGGTATGCTCTGGTCTGAGTCGCGTTGTACAAAACTTGGCGATAGCTTTCTGAGCTAAAGTTTACTTGATGACCGCTAGCCGTGGTTAGCTGAATAACCTAGTGAGCTAGTTAGCTAGTGAGCTGGCTAACTTCTGTTGTGGATTTCGGATACGAGGTGAATAATACTTTCGAAAAAAACAGATCCGCACCACATTTGGTGAGGCGGGTTGCAGGAGAGTGTTTTGAAGTTGAGTCTTTAGAAAAATATATATTAAAAGATATGTGAAGAAAAAGATAAAAAGATATCAAATATATATACACGGGACAAGACGAGGACAAAGGACGTCTGACTGCTACGCCAACTTGGAAAATAATATGTATAAAGTATATAAGTAAGTATATAAAGCGCCTATCTCCCAAATKCACTCTTAAAGATCTGAAGATCTTTTATATCAATAGCAGTCAATTATTAATTATTCTTTACCTTCTATCAGTCTCATCTGAACATCATAAAATTATTGGTTATCTGCACGAATCCTAGCATAAATGATGAATCAGCAATATACAAATTTGCTTAATTATGTATTTACTAACTAAATAATCACAGAAATAAATAACAAACAAACAGTAGATATTGGTTACTAACAATGATAGAAAGTCTCTAGTGGGCTAAYCTGATATGACAGCTTGGTAGACAAAAGGAAAGGGGTTTGACTGAGAAAGAGCGGGAAAGACAAATGGATTCACTACACACAGTCTATAATTATATTAATTGAAATGTTAATCCTTTGCACATGAACGGGCGCTCATTCGAGAATAATTGCAATGTATATATATTTACGTTCGTATGCCGTTGTTGTCTTCTCTGTTGGAATCCTTGATCGTCCTGTAGGCTTCATCAGAGTCTCTGGTTAACTTTCATTGAAGTTACAAAGTCTTTTGTGGTTGTAGGTGGTTAGAATGGATACTTCAGAGTACCATTCAGAATTTCCCACGATCTACACCCAGAAAGGGCCACGTCATGACAATAGCATGCTATTCACCCTCTATTKATTTGAGGTGGACCATGCATATATGAAGGTGTGGCGGAGGTGTGTCTACAGATTACACCGTATTCTGACTTTGATTTAATCCCTAATAATTCCACCACTGTTACGTGCGAGGAAACCATGAATAAGGACTAGCAAACCTACCGGTTCCAAGTGGACAAAGCATCTACTTATTTTTTTACGATAGAAATAACAGCATTCTCCATGCACTGTAATTCATAAATTCATAAGAGCTAGGTAAATTAGTAATCCATTTGGAGAAGGCGATTGTAAATACACACAGCAATTGTTTTAGGTTATTCCTTATGAAACCAGCCATATGGAAGATATGTATTGCAGCCCTTCCTCCACAGTGAAATAGGATATGAATAGGTGTGCCGTTATTCAGAATTCTAATTGTGTGCCCTCATAATTTGCATGGATGAAGTTTGGAGACCTAAACTAGAGGCGTCTGTGGGGCTGAACCTGCCGAGTTGATGTATGCGCTTTAGAATGTTTTTATTATATGCCCGGGCTTTTCTCCATTTTATTTGACAATTTTTATCATCTTAAATATTAGCCGCTATCGGGAACCATCTATTGAGTCTGTCGACTAAATTAAAGTTGCACCACCATATGTAAAGGGATGGTTTAAGATGAATGTACTGAAAGCCCCATTGAATGAAAAGTCCACAAGAAAATATTTTGGCCATCAAGTGGGAGAGTTTTCAGCGGTTGAATGATTTTTATTCAGAGCATGAAAGGTAACCACACCTGCAGTGCGCGTTACGCGACTGAATAAGGCAAGTCTGAATACCAAATACTGAGAAGTGCATGGGAAGGTGTGCGTAGGAAAGGCATAAATTCCTAAATTGGGATCGGCCCCTTAGAGACTTACCCAGAATACTTATCTAATCAAGATATATTCAAGTTTATTTTCCATTATTACAATTTATTTTAATCAAATGTTTCTTTCACATTTCAGAGTATTTTGTGTAGATCGTTGGCAAAAAAAAGTCAGTTAAATCCATTTGAATCCCACTTTGTATTACAACAAAATGTGGAAAAAAGTCAAGGGGCGTGAATACTTTCTGAAGGCACTGTAGCTATATTCTTTGTTCTCTCTGTTTTCATTTCAGAAAGCTAGCTAGCTATATATCAATGAATTATTTTAATTAACCTTGATTTTTTACATTCCAAGATGGCTTAGCAGTGCAGACGTGTTTGTCATACCACTGCTGGCTTGCTTCTGAAGCTAAGCAGGGTTGGTCCTGGTCAGTCCCTGGATGGGAGACCAGATGCTGCTGGAAGTGGTGTTGGAGGGCCAGTAGGAGGCACTCTTTCCTCTGGTCTAAAAAAAAATATCCCAATGCCCCAGGGCAGTGATTGGGGACACTGCCCTGTGTCGGGTGCCGTCTTTCGGATGGGACGTTAAACGGGTGTCCTGACTCTCTGAGGTCATTAAAGATCCCATGGCACTTATTGTAAGAGTAGGGGTGTTAACCCCGGTGTCCTGGTTAAATTCCCAGTCTGGCCCTCAAACCATCACGGTCACCTAATAATCCCCAGTTTACAATTGGCTCATTCATCCCCCTCCTGTCCCCTGTAACTATTCCCCAGGTCGTTGCTGCAAATGAGAACGTGTTCTCAGCCAACTTACCTGGTAAAATAAAGGATAAATAAAAATAAAATAAAATTGTCCRGTGTAAATTTTGTCCTTTTTCATATTTTTTTGTATATATTTAAATATATTATTTTTAAATTAAATGTACCTTCCGGCAACCCGCCTCACCCAATGTGATATGGATCTGCAATTTATTTTATTTTTTGACCTTATAYCTAGAACCTCCATCAGCAGCTAGCCATCAGATGCTAACCAGCTAATTAGCCACTGCTAGCGGCCTTTACCTCTAGCTCAGACACCAGCCGCTTTTACCCTGGATAATAACCGCCAGTCTGCACAACACGATATCAACCCTGAGTATATCGGACTGCTTTTCTCCACCATTACTCCAGATCATCACAGCTAGCTAGCTGCTACCGAGTGGCCCAGCCCCGTAGTTAGCCTTTGAGCCGGGCCCATCTCCCGGCCTGCTCAGTGGACAATATGATCACTCGGCTACACAGCTGATGCCTCCCAGACTCTTCACTAACACGACTAGAAGCCACTACATCGCTGGATTCCTGCCGTAAGCTCTGGACCCTTTGCATCGGATCATCGCAACCAGCTAGCTGCTACCGGGTGACTATAGTGGCTAACGCCCTTGTCCCGAAGCTAGCACCAGTTAGCCTTGAGCCAGGCGCATCTCCCGGCTAGAAAACTAAATTACTCCAGCTACAATACCTCTTTTGCCAATTGGCCTGGAGCCTTTGTCGACACGGAGCCCCGCCGATCCATCATGACTGGTCTGCCGACGTAATTCTGTCCGATTTGCCCTCAACCGGCCTTTGTCGGACGTCGGTGAAGACGCTTCTGCTAGCCCCGGCATGCTAACTTTATGAACGCCGTGTCTCCCGCTTGCTAGCGTAGTAACGACTTACCTGTTTCATCTTATGCTGTTCACTGTACCCTATGATCACATGGCTACATAGCTGGTGCCTGCTGGACTGTTCATTAATCACGGTATTCCATTTTGTTTATTTAGTTTATCTGTCGGCCCCAGCCTTCGAACTCAGGCCCTGTGTGTCTGATTAGCTGTTGCTGTCTTACCCGTTGTTGTCTTAGCTAGCTCTCCCAATCAACACCTGTGATTGCTTTATGCCTCGCTTTATGTCTCTCTCTAATGTCAATATGCCTTGTATACTGTTGTTTAGGGTAGTTATCATTGTTTTATTTTACTGCGGAGCCCCTAGCCCCATTCAACATGCCTCAGATACCTCTTTTGTCCCACCTCCCACACATGGGGTGACCTCACCTAGCATATCTAGTGCCTCCAGAGATGCAACCTCTCTTATTGTCACTRATTACCTAGGTTTACCTACACTGTACCTGCACCCTACCATACCCATGTCTGTACATTATGCCCTGAATCTATCATACCACGCCCAGAAATCTGCTCCTTTTATTCTCCGTCCCCAACGCACTTGACGACCAGATTTGAGAGCCTTTAGCCGTACCCTCGTCCTACTCCTCCTCTGTTCCTCGGGTGATGTGGAGGTTAACCCAGGCCCTGTGTGTCCCCAGGCGCTCTCATTTGTTGACTTCTGTAACCGTAAAAGCCTTGGTTTCATGCATGTTAAGATCAGAAGCCTCCTCCCTAAGTTTGTTTTACTCACTGCTTTAGCACACTCTGCCAACCCTGATGTCCTTGCCATGTCTGAATCCTGGTTTAGGAAGGCCACCAAAAATTCTGAGATTTCCATCCCCAACTACAACATTTTCCGTCAAGCTGGAACTGCCAAAGGGGGAGGAGTTGCAATATACTGCAGAGATAGCCTGCAAAGTTATGTTATACTTTCCAGGTCTATGCCCAAACAGTTTGAGCTTCTAATTATAAAAATGAATTTCTCTAGAAATAAGTCTCTCACTGTTCCTGCCTGTTATAGACACCCCTCAGCTCCCATCTGTGCCCTGGACACCATATGTGAAATGATTGCCCCTTATCTATCTTCAGAGTTCGTTCTGTTAGGTGACCTAAACTGGGATATGCTTAACACCCCGGCCATCCTACAATCTAAGCTAGATGCCCTCAATCTCATCAAGGAACCCACCAGGTGCAACCCTAAATCCGTAAACAAGGGCACATAGATATTATCCTGACCAACTTACCCTCCAAATACACCTCTGCTGTTTTCAATCAGGATCTCAGTGATCACTGCCTCATTGCCTGCATCCATTATGGGTTCACGGTCAAATGACCACCCCTCATCACTGTCAAACGCRCCCTAAAACACTTCTGCGAGCAGGCCTATCTAATCGACCTGGCCCGGCTTTCCTGGAAGGATATTGACCTCATCCCGTCAGTAGAGGATGCCTGGTTGTTCTTTGAAAGTAATTTCCTCACCATCTTAAATAATCATGCCCCTTTCAAAAAATGTAGAACTAAGAACAGATACAGCCCATGGTTCACTCCAGACCTGACTGCCCTCGAACAGCACAAAAACACCCTGTGGGGTACGGCACTAGCATCGAATAGTCCCRGCGATATGCAACTTTTCAGGGAAGTCAGGAACCAATACACACAATCAGTTAGGAAAGCCAAGGCTAGCTTTTCCAAAACATTATGGGACACTGTAAAGTCCATGGAGAATAAGAGCACCTCCTCCCAGCTGCCCACTGCACTGAGGCTTGGAAACACTGTCACCACCGATAAATCCATGATAATTGATCATTTCAATAAGTATTTTTCTACAGCTGGTCATGCTTTCCTCCTGGCTACCCCAACCCCGGCCAACAGCTCCGCACCCCCCGCAGCTACTCGCCCAAGCCTCCCCAGCTTCTCCTTCACCCAAATCCAGATAGCAGATGTTTTCCAAAAGAGCTGCAAAACCTGGACGTGTACAAATCAGTTCGGCTCGACAATCTAGTCCCTCTCTTTCTAAAATTATCTGCCGCCATTGTTGCAACCCCTATTACTAGTCTGTTCAATCTCTCTTTTGTATCGTTCGAAATTCCTAAAGATTGGAAAGCTGCCGCAGTCATCCCCCTTTTCAAAGGGGGGGACACTCTTGACCCAAACTGTTACAGACCTACAGTGGGGAGAACAAGTATTTGATACACTGCCGATTTTGCAGGTTTTCCTACTTACAAAGCATGTAGAGGTCTGTCATGTGTTCAAGGTACACTTCAACTGTGAGAGACGGAATCTAAAACAAAAATCCAGAAAATCACATTGTATGATTTTTAAGTAATTAATTTGCATTTTATGCATGACATAAGTATTTGATCACCTACCAACCAGTAAGAATTCCGGCTCTCACAGACCTGTTAGTTTTTCTTTAAGAACCCTCCTGTTCTCCACTCATTACCTGTATTAACTGCACCTGTTTGAACTCGTTACCTGTATAAAAGACACCTGTCCACACACTCAATCAAACAGACTCCAACCTCTCCACAATGGGCCAAGACCAGAGAGCTGTGTAAGGACATCAGGGAAATTGTAGACCTGTACAAGGCTGGGATAGGCTACAGGACAATAGCCAAGCAGCTTGGTGAGAAGGCAACAACTGTTGGCACAATTATTAGAAAATGGAAGAAGTTCAAATTGACGGTCAATCACCCTCGGTCTGGGGCTCCATGCAAGATCTCACCTCGTGGGGCATCAATGATCATGAGGAATTGGAGGGATCAGCCCAGAAACTACACGGCAGAACCTGGTCAATGACCTGAAGAGAGCTGGGACCACAGTCTCAAAGAAAACCATTAGTAACACACTACGCCGTCATGGATTAAAATCCTGCAGCGCACGCAAGGTCCCCCTGCTCAAGCCAGCGCATGTCCAGGCCCGTCTGAAGTTTGCAATGGACCATCTGGATGATCCAGAGGAGGAATGGGAGAAGTCATTGGTCTGATGAGACAAAAATAGAGCTTTTGCTCTAAACTCCACTCGCCGTGTTTGGAGGAATAGAAGGATGAGTACAACCCCAAGAACACCATCCCAACCGTGAAGCATGGAGGTGGAACATCATTCTTTGGGGATGCTTTTCTGCAAAGGGGACAGGACGACTGCACCGTATTGAGGGAGATGGGATGGGGCCATGTATCGCGAGATCTTGACCAACAACCTCCTTCCCCTCAGTAAGAGCATTGAAGATGGGTCGTGGCTGGGTTCTTCCAGCATGACAACGACCCGAAACACACACCAGGGCAACTAAGGAGTGGCTCCGGAAGAAGCATCTCAAGGTCCTGGAGTGGCCTAGCCAGTCTCCAGACCTGAACCCAATAGAAAATCTTTGGAGGGAGCCGAAAGTCCGTATTGCCCAGCGACAGCCCCGAAACCTGAAGGATCTGGAGAAGGTCTGTATGGAGGAGTGGCCAAAATCCCTGCTGCAATGTGTGCAAACCTGGTCAAGAACTACAGGAAACGTATGATCTCTGTAATTGCAAACTAAGGTTTCTGTACCAAATATTCAGTTCTGCTTTTTCTGATGTATCAAATACTTATGTCATGCAATAAAATGCAAATTAATTAGCGTTAAAATCATACAATGCTGATTTCTGGATTTTTGTTTTAGATTCCGTCTCTCACAGTTGAAGTGTACCTATGATAAAAATTACAGACCTCTACATGCTTTGTAAGTAGGAAAACCTGCAAAATTGTCAGTGTATCAAATACTTGTTCTCCCCACTGTATATCCATCCTGCCCTGCCTTTCTAAAGTCTTTGATAGCCAAGTTAACAAACAGATCACTGACCATTTCGAATCCCACCGTACCTTCTCCGCTGTGCAATCCGGTTTCCGAGCTGGTCACGGGTGCACCTCAGCCACTCTCAAGGTACTAAACGATATCAATAACCGCCATCGATAAAAGACAAAACTGCGCAGCCGTCTTCATCGACCTGGCCAAGGCTTTCGACTCTGTCAATCACCGTATTCTTATCGGCAGACTCAACAGCCTTGATTTCTCAAATGACTGCCTCGCCTGGTTCACCAACTACTTCTCAGATAGAGTTCAGTGTGTCAAATTGGAGGGCCTGTTGTCCGGACCTCTGGCAGTCTCTATGGGGTACCCCAGGGTTCAATTCTCGGGCCGACTCTTTTCTCTGTATATATCAATGATGTCGCTCTTGCTGTGGGTGATTCCTTGATCCACCTCTACGCGGACGACACCATTCTGTATACATCTGGCCCTACTTTGGACARTGTGTTAACAAACCTCCGAACGAGCTTCAATGCCATACAACTCTCCTTCCGTGGCGTCCAATTGCTCTTAAATACAAGTAAAACTAAATGTATGCTCTTCAACCGATCGCTGCCCACACCCACCCGCCCGACTAGCAACACTACTCTGGATGGTTCTGACTTAGAATATGTGGACAACTACAAATACCTAGGTGTCTGGTTAGACTGTAAACTCTCCTTCCAGACTCATATTAAGCATCTCCAATCCAACATTAAATCTAGAATTGGCTTCCTATTTCGCAACAAAGCCTCCTTCACTCATGCTGCCAAACATACCCTCGTAAAACTGACTATCCTACCGATCCTCGACTTCGGCGATGTCATTTACAAAAGAGCCTCCAACACTCTGCTCAGCAAATTGGATGCAGTCTATCACATTGKCATCCGTTTTGTCACCAAAGCCCCATATACCACCCACCACTGCGACCTGTATGCTCTCGTTGGCTGGCCCTCGCTACATATCTGTCGCCAGACCCACTGGCTCCAGGTCATCTATAAGTCTTTGCTAGGTAAAGCTCTTAGGTAAAGCCTTATCTCAGCTCACTCATCCCCAAATTGTTTTTATTAACTTTTTTGCTCTTTTGCACACCAGTTTTTCTACTTGCACATCATCATCTGCACATCTATCACTCCAGTGTTAATTTGCTAAATTGCTTCGCTACTATGGCCTATTTATTGCCTTACCTCCTTACTCCATTTCCACACACTGTGTATAGATTTTTCTATTGTGTTATTGACTGTACTTTTGTTTATCCCATGTGTAACTCTATGTTGTTGTTTTTGTTGCACTGCTTTGCTTTATATTGGCCAGGTCGCAGTTGAAAATGAGAACTTGTGTCATGCCCTGACCTCAGAGAGCCTTTTTATTTCTCTATTAGGTTAGGTCAGGGTGTGATTTGGGTGGGCATTCTAGTTTTTCCCAATCAGACGCAGCTGTCTATCGTTGTCTCTGATTGGGGATCATACTTAGGCAGCCTTTTTTCCTCCTTTAGTTTGTGGGATCTTGTTTTTGGTTAGTTGCTGTGTTAGCGCTACAAAACTTTACGTGTCGTTTATTCTTTCTTGTTTTTGGTGTTCATTTAATAAATTGATGATGTACGCTTACCACGCTGCACCTTGGTCCAATCCATCTCTAAACGAACATGACAACTTGTTCCCAACTAGCCTACCTGGTTAAATAAAAAATAAAAATTTAAATATATATATTTTAACAGGGTGTAATAATGAGACCAAGTCTCTTTTTCAAATGAGCCCAACGCAATACAAAACACACATCAATACAAAACTCAATAAAATACTAAATTACAAAACATGATCATAAAAAACAAACACAATCTTCACTTAGCACATTCCCCACTGTTTAAAATTCCCTAAATGGCAACAGGCATTTAAGCCTGAGCCTCCCCTGCAACACATTTCACATCTGTGGAGGATACAAACCAAACAGAAATACCTTATTTACATAAGTATGCAGACCCTTTGCTATGAAACTCGAAATTGAGCTCAGGTGCATCCTGTTTCCATTGATTATCCTTGAGATGTGGTAAATTAAATTGATTGAACATGATTTGGAAAGGCACACACCTGTCTATATGTGGTCRCACAGTTGACAGCGCATGCCAGAACAAAATTGTCCGTAGAGCTCCGAGACAGGATTGTGTCGAGGCACAAGATCTGGGGAAAGGTACCAAAATATTTCTGCAGCATTGAAGGTCCCTAAGAACTCAGTCCATCATTCTTAAATGGAAGAAGTTTGGAAACACCAAGACTCTTCCTAGAGCTGGCCGCCCGGGCAAACTGAGCAATCGGGGGAGAAGGGCCTTGGTCAGGGAGGTGAAAAAGAACCCGATGGTCACTCTGATAGAGCTCCAGTGTTCCTCTGTGAAGATGGGAGAACCTTCCAGAAGGACAACCATCACTGCAGCACTCCACCAATCAGGCCMTTATGGTAGAGTGGCCAGACGGAAGCCACTCATCAGTAAAAGGCACATGACATAAAGGACTCTCAGACCATGAGAAACAAAATTCTCTGGTCCGATGAAACCAAGGTTGAACTCTTTGGCATTCCACGTCTGGAGGAAACCTGGCACCATCCCTACGGTGAAGRATGGTGGTGGCAGCGTCATGCTGTGGGATGTTTTTCAGCGGCAGGGACTTGGAGACTAGTCAGCATCGAGATGCTCAGGACCTCAGACTGGGGTGAAGGTTCACCTTCCAATAGGACAAAGACAATAAGCACACAGCCAAGACAACACAGGAGTTGCTTCGGGACAAGTCTCTGAATGTCCTTGAGTGGCGCAGCCAGAGCCCGGACTTGAACCCGATTGAACATCTCTGGAGAGACCTGAAAATTGCTGTGCAGCGACGCTCCCCATCCAACCTGACAGAGCTTGAGAGAATCGCCGGAGCGCCAAGTCTAGGACCAAAAGGCATTAAGTACACCGGAACTGACCATTTGGTAAATGGTAAAAGGCCGAGTAAACTATCTTCATTTAGCCAACATGTTTGCTATAGCCAAAGATGATCTATTATATTGCTCAGCTCAGTCGCAACTCTCAAACGCTGCAGGTGTTTCTGATTCATAAACAATGCCATGCTGGTGGGTGCTACCATTCAAAATTTAACCCAGCCCTGAAACATAGATCAAATAATTTCCACGTCATTTCAGAGGGAAAGACACCTCATTGGCACACATTTTCACAAAGCGGGCAGTTCGGTATTATCACAAATATGTCATACTTTGACAAAGACTATGACTTATTGCCTTACATTGTTGTGCAAATTCATGGGTAAGCTCTGGCGATCATCTTTCAGCTCGAAAAAAATGGATTTAAAACTTATCTTCTTCCTCTTCTGTATTGAAGACAGCTCTGAACAAACCTCTAGGGTTCTCTTTTGGTCAAAGTGTGTCATTACACCAAAATATTATTGACAGATAAATACCAGAAGCAATACCAGGGTCATATTCATTAGGCACCAAACGGATAAAAACAGACTGAAACAGTAAGGGACTACCCTGGACTTTCCTTTTCCTTTGCAAAACCTTTGCCTTAATGAACAGGACCCTGCACTTGATCAGTATTTACCCATACATGTTATTAGCACTGTATCTATTAGTTCTGTCTTTATTCACTGACTTGTCCCTGTTTGTCTCTCCCTCAGGTGTACCTGTCCTTCATTTATCCCAATGACTTTACACGTCTGACACACATGGAGAGAGAGAACAAGTGTTTCTACAGGGAGTCACCCATCTACTTGGAGAAGTACGTTCTGTTGGCTATTTTCCACGTACAGTTGATTATTATATTGTAATTCACAGATGGAAACAGAGCAGAGAAATATGCCTGCTCCGTCACTTGGTTTGGAAGGATGAAGATGGAGAAATGTAACCACTCTCAAAATCATAGATGGAGAAATACAAACATAAAAATATATAAAACAGACAAGAAAGAAGAGAGAAAGAGAAACACTTAGTTGGGGTATTGTTAGACTGCTGTGTAACTGTCTCTCTCGCTCTCYTGCTCTCTCTCTGACAGGTTTGGCTTCTACAAGTACATGAAGATAGACGAGGAGGACGATGATAGACCCTTCTTCTTCCCTAACCCAGACGGTAAGTACACACACCCACTGACACACAGACATACATATACACACACAACACACATGCACACACACACCCTTTAACGATGAACTTTCTCTGTTGCCACAGATTTCCCGGAAGAGGAGGAAGGGGTGGACCCGGAAGATGAAGCCGAGATCGTAGGTACCCAATCACCAAATAGGACCGCTCCGCCTAGCCTATCAACTAAGAGGACCTCTCACCCCAGCCTATCCATCCACACCTCCAGACCTACCCTTGGAGAAAGAGAGGGGGAGGAGGAGAACAGCATTGTGGTCCGTAGAGAGAAAAAACACTTCCTCAAGAGCGATGGACAGACAGACAGAGAGTGGGACAAGGACGTGCCGAGGAGAAGAGGGGGACAGACCTCCAGGAGGGGACTTCTAGAGAGGCCCGAGGCGGAGAGCGAGGAGCTGCACCCGCAGTCAGACAACGTGGTCCACGGTCGCTCCCTCTCCTGGATCAGGACGGGTCCCTCTGAGCTAGCACCAGGGGGGCCGGGCAGGAAGGGAGGAGGAGGAGGGGGTGCAGGAGAGGAGACCCCTCCCAAACTGAGCAAGTCGTCCCTGCTCTTCCCCCAGAAGACCTCTCTCTCGGCCCTCGCCAGCCGCGCCAAGCAGATCCTTAGTAACTCCGCCCCCGGCAACAACGCCGCCAACGCCCGTCTCCATGATAATGCCGCCCGTAACCATGGTAATGACAAAAACGCTGCCGCCGCCGGCAACAACAACAATAGGGAAAAGAAGGATGAAAACAAGATCTACATCACCAGGCCGCGGCCGGTCAAAGAAAGGGAGCGAGAGAAGGAGGAGAGGAGGGCAGAGAGGGAGAGGGGCAGGGGTCCAGGGTCGCATCACCCGAGAGAAGTCTTTCCTGGGGTGTTTCTGTACCAGAGTGGAAAGACCACCAGACTGGTCAACCTCCAGAGCACTCGATCCAGGGGGGGAGGGGGAGCGGAAAGCAGGGGGCTCGTCTCTGCCCCCCAACTCTGGCCCAAACCCCCTCTAAGAGACGGCAAAGCTCCCCCACGTGGCACTAATGCTAGTGTTAGCAGACAAGGCGCAGTTCACCAGGCAGCCAGCAGGGTGGCGGTAGTGAGGCTCCGAGATAGAGAGAGGAGGAGAGTTAGAGGAGGGGGAAGGGAGCACCACATACCCCCAGAAAGAGAGGCTGCCGTAGACGCCACCTTACCCAGTAAAAGAGGCACCCCTTTGCCCCAGCACCTCCAGCCCCCGCCACCTCATTCACCCACTCCCCCCAACTCTTTGGAGAATGCCCAAACGATCGAGAGCAGGGTTGAAAGCAGGCTAGAAACCAGGGTCACCTCGTACCTCAAAACCTCCGAAATCACCGAGTCACAGCAAAAACAACCCGACCCAGACCAAGAACCATCAGAACCCGACCCAGACCCTGATCCAATCCGCTCGAACGCTGACCCAGAGCCCGACCCAGACCCAGAACCAGAACCAGAGGAGGGTGGGGTGTCCGACTACAGTTACGAGGCTGAAGAGGCGCGTCCAGGCTGGGCTGAGGTTGGTTGCGATTTAACTGCTTCTGATTGTATTGAATTGAGTCAGACCGATATATCGGTTGATACGGACCTTTTGCCAACATATCGGATCGATCTTTAAACCTCCGATAGTATTTACATAGAGGAGAGTAGGGTATGTTGAGTCCTTTTTTTATGTTCAGCATCACTGCGTCCACGGTCAGACCGGGACAAGAATTCAGCCCTGGTATTTTATCCACCAGCCCACATCAATGCATGCGCCTCCAAGTCACCGCCTCCCCCACTCACCATACGCACACTCCCCATCCCCACACATAAATCCTACACCCTGCACCCTACACACACACCCTACATAGACACAGGCAGTAGGGCTGACACATACCATTGGCAATATATTATAGCGTTTCTTAACCAATTCGGTACAAGTGACTGGTGAGACATGGTCCTCCTCTTCTTTTTTTAACCAGCTCATGTTTAAAACAAGGTCGTGCATATCAGACTTTTTAGGGGGACTTTTACGCACAGAAAAKAAGGTTGCTCGGGCGAATGGTGCTCATTTGATAACGTTGGATCATGTTGAGTCAATGTCTGCAAGATCTCACGTAATAATCACAGGATTCTACACAACAGAACCAAATATATCATAATGTTACTGTAAGACAAAAACACCACCGCCGTTCAATCGTGAATGATAATTCCTCAAGTTTTACCCMTCAACCATTTCATCTCAATCAGTTTCATGGGGGATATGCATTTAGATCTTGAGTTTATGCGGTGTTGTTTCGAAGTAGCCTACAGTGTTGTTTTTTGACTGATGTGCAGAGTGCATTTAGAGCAGATGGTGTTAACTAACTGTAGAATAGCCGACCTGTGTATTTTGCCTTGCGGCGCGCTCTGTTGAGTTTTGGCCACGAGAAAAATGCGGTGGTGTTTTTGTCTTACAGTAATGTTATACTAAAGATCCCCGAAAAGTTGGATCCGCAGTCACTTCGTTAAAACAAATACAATATGTAAAAACACCACTGGAGATACAACCCACCACTGTAACTGTGGCTCTGCTCTAGACATTGTTTTTGCCTCCCTTTTGTGCTGTCTATCTGTCTCCGCATCTTCTCTGCTGCTACTGTGCTTCTTCTAGTTCTCTGTCTGTCTTGCCTGCCTGCTTAAGCCTTATACTGTACATTATAAAAGCGAATGACTTCGGCTATATTTAAGCAATAAGGCCCTAGGAGGTGTGGTATATGGACAATATAACACGGCTAAGGACTGTTCGTACGCACGGCGCAACGCAGAGTGCCTGGATACAGCCCTTAGCCGTGGTATATTGGCCATATACCAATAACCCCCGAGGTGCCTTATTGCTATTATAAACTGGTTATCAATGTAATTAGAGCAGTAAAAATACATTTTGCTATACCCGTGGTTCAGTATATGGTCTGATATACCACAGCTGTCAGCCAATCAGCATTCAGGGCTTGAACCATCCAGTTTATAATGCAAATTAGTGCCTGTCATACGCTAAGTGTTAATTACTATTACAGGGCTCCGGACATTTTCCCCTGGTGTCACTGGTCCCACTAACTTTTACAGTTGATAGCACCAGCCCCTGGCCAAATAAAGTACTTCATAGTGCTTTATTCAGAATGTAATAAATAGACTACGGAGGTATTCAATATATATATATTTTTTTATTTGACACGTCCAAGCAGGGAGGTATTTTTCAAGATTTTGTGCAACCTAATCCAGTGATTGTCATTCATTTTGGGTTGACAATTAAGACTATAGTTGCTATATTTTACTGTCAAAATAGTACTCCTTTCCTGATTTTTTGGGGGTTCAATAGAGATACATCTTTATGTGTACAAACTAATATCGTAGGGAGTTTTTGGAGGATGTATTGGCACGGGCGTTAGGCCCGGGCTGAAAATCCATGCCAATGTATTCTCCAAACACTGGCTTCGAGGGCATTATCACTGTTATGCAACGGGTTACCAACATATTAAAATAATGATTGACATATTTTCATTAAAAACATAATTTTTATGAATTTATTCCTACCATTTCATCCTTCCACAAGATCAAGACGGAGTCCCGAAACAAATCGACAGTTGCTACTCAAGCCGGCTGGTCGTTCGTTCTATTGGTTTGGTTGCCAGTCGTTTGTTCTAAATGTTCCATTGCCATACTGGCTGGCAATGTTCTTATCCCTTGCTTGCTAGCTAGCCAACTACGGCTAACTTACAGTCACGTCAGACAGTGCAGACAGAATAACAGTAGCTGCATTTGTTTAAGTTGTTTTCTAGTGACATTTATTTGGATACATCCATAACAATGAGCTAATGAGGTGCGATTTCACCTGGCATAGAAAATGTGCTCTCTCATTAGGACACTGTTGTTCAGGGAGCAAGCCAACAACCAAGCTAACACAATAACTTCCAACTGAAGCTGGAAAGACTGCAAACTAGCTGCATTTCGTTTCGTTTMACCTTTTTTTCAACTGATATTTCTTTGTATACAACCAGAAAAATTATGCCAGCTGATTCATGATTTCGACTGGCTGAGAAACGATGCCTGCCTCTCTCTCTCATCCCGACTCCCGATCCGTTACACGTTCTTTACTATGGGACAGTTGGAGATCGAATTTGAATAGTGAAACAATGTTTCAAATGTCAGAGAGACACACTGTAAGGTTTATACAAATCTCCGCTGCTGAAAACGAAATGTTAGTCTAAAAGAAATGTGAGATAATGTCTAGATGCTTTTTATAGTGGAGATCACATTTATAACTTCCCTGCCTGGGCTAATGGGACAGTGAATTGAGCAGTCAGATGGAACAGAGTAAATAGTCATTTTAACGTCATAGATTTAACTGGTGGTAACTTGTGGAATAGACTCCGGCTGGAATGCACCTCAACAGGATCGGTGGGTCCCCCGCGGGATGGTTGAGCTWGCGTAAGCTAATGTGATTAGCATGAGGTTGTAAGTAACAAGGACATGTTATTCTTGTTATTCTATTTGCACTGTCCAATTTTCAGTAGCTATTACAGTGAAAGAATACCATGCTATTGTTTGAGGAAAGTGCACAGTTATGAACTTGAAAATGTATTAATAAACCAATTAGGCACATTTGGGCAGTCTTGATACAAAGTTTTGAACATAAATGCAATGGTTCATTTGATCAGTCTAAAACGTTGCACATACACTGCTGCCATCTTTTGTTCAAAATCAAAAAAAAAAWAKATTTCAAAGATGATGATAACAAAAAAATGCATGTTTTTTCTTTGAATTATCTTTTACCAGATCTAATGTGTTATATTCTCCTACATTAATGTAACATTTCCACAAACTTCAAAGTGTTTATTTTCAAATGGTATCAGGAATATGTATATCCTTGCTTCAGGTCCTGAGGTACAGGCAGTTAGATTTGGGTCTGTCATTTTATGCGAAAATCTTTAAAAAGCCGAATATTGAGCCGAATATTGAGAGTCGAGAAATACAAATTATACATACAGAAAGACGAGGCCCTCGTCTCTTCGACGGGGACAAGGGATGAAGCTTCCAGAGCTGTTTTTTTCCCAGCAATTGCGTCTTAAAATGTTATACGTTCAGTACACATTTTTCGAGCGGATGGGGGAAGAAGAGAGTGACTTGCTCGTTACAGGAGCAGGCCCCAGCGAAACAGTCACAGGGGCACGTACTTTCATGAACGGAATCACGAGGATAATGCACTTTACTATTTGACCAAAACATGGTTTTAGAGGCCAAAAAATAGAGTGCTTTGATTGAGGTAACGATGTAGAATGAGTCAGACACAAAAAAAATCCCATAGCCTATCGCTCAGGCTCTAATGTTGAATTATTTTATTGTTCATTTCCCCAGGGACTGTAGCTCATGCTTAACGACGATTTGTTGAAAACAATTTGCTGTCGACCTATATCTGGTGCAATGCATTAAACATGTGTGTTTCAAGTGTACAAAACTGTCAAATAAACATACTTATGAATAAATAGGAGAGCATCAACTGGCAGAGAACGTTTTCAGTCAACCCCATGGACTTTGAGCTGCTGCGCTCTGACTGGAATGACCTGCGCTGCAACGTGTCTGGGAACCTGCAGCTGGCCGAGAGCGAGGTGGTGGATGTGCTGGCACAGTACATGGAGAAGCTCAACGAGCGCAACGGAGGGTTAGTGTGTGATTGTGCCACACCTGGGTTCAGATACTATATGAATACTTTTAGCGTTGAACTCTCTGGATAGTTGAACTCTCTGTGTGTGGTGTGCTACAGCCCTCTGACTATAGCCACTACTAGTGGTACATCAGCAGCGACAGCTAGTGCTATCGTGATCAGTCGAACACACTAAGTGTCGTGTACTAGCTGTGTGTACTAGCGACACACACACAAACAGTGCAATGTCGTCGATCACCGATGTCTGAGTGTGCTCGACGATGTGCATGTCTGCTGGCCCAACCACATGTGCCTTCGTGTGTGTCGTTGTGGTACGATACGGTAGTGTGTGTGTGTGTGTGTTTGCGTGTGCGTGTGCATGTGTATTGGGGATGGAAGCAATGTAGTGAAAATATTGATGTGAAAAAGTGAAAAAGTTGTATGTTTGTTTTACTAAACACACCCTCCCCTTTCTCCCCCAGTATCTACACTCTTTTGCGGATCATCAATGTGGAGAAGAGGCGAGACTCGGCCCGGGGAAACCGCTACCTGGTGGAACTGGAGTTGATGGAGCGCGGACGGAACGTGGTGCGCCTCTCGGAATACATCTACCTTCTCCTCCACCGTGGCCGGCTGGGCGGAGACAGCCTGGAGAACACGGAGTTCATCCCCGCCTCGGCCCCTGCTGGGTCCCCGCCTGGTCTCATCCTCAGCACCCCCGCACCCCCAACCTCCACACACCCCCCTGCCCAGCCCGGGGCCACCACGTGGGGCACGGCCTACGCCAACCCCCTGCTGTGCCAGCCGGTCATGCTGCAGTGGCGGAAGGATGTGATGGTGCATTTTGTGGTGCCAGGTAGGTACCAGGGGCCTCGTGTGTGTGTGTGTGTGTGTGTGTGTGCACCAGTTTTCACGCAAAAGTTGCCATTTATTTATTTTTCACTTGACGTAAGAATGCGCTCACCTCCCCCGCAAACTTTAGACCATGTGTACGCACGTTTTCTAATGGTTGAAATATTGTATTGCAAGCTGGCAAGTAAGTATTTTGTGCAAATGTGGGATATGATGAAAAGCTTATTCATAAAAAAACAAAAACAGGAAAACATATTAACAAGAATGCAACCATTTGCCATTGGGGATAGTCTAAAATAATTAGACATAAGAAGCTTATAATTAGACATAGGAYTCTTTTTCCTAATATTTTTTTCATACCCATTGCAGAATATATTCTTCACCTTTTCTGGCCGTAATGGGTTCATATTCCCAACGGGGCCACATAACAACTTACCATGCGCATCTCTCATTTAATTGGACCAAGTAGCCTAGTAAATAGATAGGCTATATGTATTGAAAGTTCTGCAACCTCATAGGCAGCGCAAACCTTTACATTTAAGTAGGCCTGTGTATCAAGTTTCATGTTTTTATTGTCACGTGCACAAGTAGCCTACAGTGAAATGRCTTTCGCGCTTGCTTTTTTCCCCAACAATGCAGTAATGAATATCAGTAGGACTATAAAAAAAATACATTTAACAGTAAAGTAGAACAAAAACACACAAGAAATAACTGTAACCACTGCATTTGTTTGAGGACCCTGCCCTTAATAGGCAGAATCTACCGCACATCCAAATCTGAGTAGCCTGCCCTACAACGTTTCAGAATTTGCAGACAGTAGCTTACAGTGCATTCGGAAAGTATTCAGAACCCATTAATTTTTCCACATTTTGTTACGTTACAGCCTTATTCTAAAATGTATTTTTTTTWTTTTTWATTCCTCATCAATCTACACACGATACCCCTTACTGACAAAGCAAAAGCAGGTTTTTAGAAATGATTGCAAATGTATATACTGTATATCATTTTTTGTTGTTGAAATATCACGTTTACATAAGTATTCAGACCTTTTACTCAGTACTTTGTTGAAGCACCTTGAGCAGCGATTACAGCCTCGGCAGCCTTCTTGGGTATGACACTACAAGCTTGGCACACCTGTATTTTGGGAGTTTATCCCATTCTTCTCTCCAGATCCTTTCAAGTTCCTTCAGGTTGGATGTAGAGCGCCGCTGCATAGATATTTTCAGGTCTCTCCAGAAATGTTCGATTTGGTTCAAATCAGTGCTCTGGCTGGGTCACTCAAGGACAATCAGGGACTTGTCCCGTAGCCACTCCTGCATTGTCTTGGCTGTGTGCTTATAGTCGTTGCCATGTTGGAAGGTGAACTTTTTCCCCAGTCTGAGGTCCTGAGCGCTCTGCAGCTGGTTTTCATCAAGGATCTCTTTGTTCAACTTTCACTCCATCCTGACTAGTCTCCCTGTCCCTGCCGCTGAAAAACATCCTCACAGCCTAATGCTGCCACCACCATACTTCACCATAGGGATGGTGCCAGGTTTCCTACAGATGTGACACTTGGCATTCAGGCCAAAGAGTTCAATCTTCGTTTCATCAGACCAGAGAATCTTTTTTCTCTGTCATGTGCCTTTTACTGAGGAGCATCCGTCTGGCCACTACCATAAAGGCCTGATTGGTGGAGTGCTGCAGAGATGGTTGTCCTTCTGGAAGGTTCTCCCATCTCCACAGAAGAACTGTGGAGCTCCTTCAGAGTGACCATTGGGTTCTTGGTCACCTCCCTGACCAAGGCCCTTCTACTCCAATTGCTCAGTTTGGCCGGTCGGCCAGCTCTAGGAAGAGTCTTGGTGGTTCCAAACTTTTTCCATTTAAGAATGATTGAGGCCACTGTGTTCTTGGGTACCTTAAATGCTGCATACATTTTTTGGTACCCTTCCCCAGATCTGTACTTCGACACAATCCTGTCTCGGCGCTCTACAGCCAATTCCTTCGATCTCATGGCTTGGTTTTTGCTCTGACATGCACTGTCAACTGTGGAAAATTATGTAGACAGGTGTGTGCCTTTCCAAATTATATCCAAACAATTGAATTTACCACAGGTGGACTCCAATAAAGTTGTAGCAACATCTCAAGAATGATCAATGGAAACAGGATGCACCTGAGCTCAATTTCGAGTCTCATAGCAAAGGATCTGAATTCTTATGTAAATAATGTATATCTGTTTTCTAAAAAATATTTTTTTTCTTTGTCATTATGGGGTATTGTGTGTAAATTGATGAAGAAAAAACATGTATTTAATCAATTTTAGAATAAGGCTGTAACGTAACAAAATGTGGAAAAGGGGAAGGGGTCTGAATACTTTCCAAATGCACTGTATGTAAAATATTTGACAGTATGGGCAGGCTACAGTATTGCTGTGTGATAAGAGCGCATAATCATTGCCTTTTTAATCTCTGCGCCTATGCCAAGGCAGGATATTTAAACCCAGTCTATTGATGAAGTAAATATTGAACAACATTTTGTCTTTTGCATGCCGTGGCGTAATGCCAACAGTTATTGTCACCATAAAAGGTGAATGGAGGCATTTTCCACGCGGAGTTTTAATGCTTGTGTAACGCGTGCACAGTTGTTCGACAGGTCTGAGTTATAACGGGAAACATGCGTACGGCAAGTTTATGAATCTCAGTATTTTTGTACTGTGCGTAGACTTTTCAGAACTAGAGCACGCAGAAATGTTGTGTGCAATTTATGACGGTTATAAATGAGGCCCCAGTACTGGGGGGTTGACCTCTCGTTAGGTCATGAGTCCCTTCTCCAACAGTAGTTTCTCAAACCATTCCTCAAGGACTCCCACACGTTTCAAWTTTTTTTTTTGTAGCCCTGGAAAGTGTGCTAGCTCTGGAATAGATCAACTACATGGAATGGCAATGGGTCCCTGGAGAGAGGTTTGGAAAATACAGCACAGACAATCGTGCAGATCTGAAAGGAAAGCTTGGGAATTGAAGACGGCTGTGTCTGATTTAGCTCATGTCGTGTTGAAACACAATTTCTCCCTCTCTCAATTCAATTCAATAACCTTTATTGGCCGTGTAAAGTTAAAGCACTTTGCCGCTCTCTCTCTGCGTGTCTCTAGTGAAGAACCAGGCTCGCTGGGTGCAGCAGTTCATCACAGACATGGAGGAGCTGCACCGTCAGACGAAGGACGACGACTTCAGCATCGTCATCGTCGACTTCGAGAGCACCGACATGGACGTGGAGCAGGCCCTCCGAGAGAGCACTGTGCCTAGGTACGTGCGTGTGTTTGTCTCAGAGTTCATCCATAGCTCCGTAGGAGTGCATTTTAATTACTACAGGGATTGAATTGATTCAGGAGTTTATAAACAGTCCTTATGGAGCAATTCCAACTGACACACACACATAATGGGATATGTAATCGGACCAAACCCTGGACTTAACGGATGTGATTGTTTGTGTGTTTTGTCAGGTATGAGTACTTGAGAAGAGAAGGGAACTTTGAGCGTTCAGCGGGACTTCAGATCGGAGTGGACACTATCGAGGTGAGAGATAGCGGTCCTTCAGGAAGGGAAAGACAGTTCATATACAGCCAATACATTTGCAAATGCCCTGATTGAGGTGACACACATGCACACTCGGTAGAGAGCAGGCTGAAGCTTCTGGACAACCTTTTACTCTGACAATGACACACGCCATGGCCATACTAACCATACAATTTCACATTGACAGGATGAGCAGTATAAAAAGCAGCACAATGTATAACCTAACTCGTGTGACTGTTACTCAATCTCAGTGAGGTATTTTTTTAATACAGTGAGATAGTCACGGTATATGCTCTGATATCGTGAGGTGCCGTATTCGGAGCTCCCTTTAAATGATTGTGGTTAGCTTCTGACTCTGAAGACTTGCAGAGGTCAAGAGGTCTCAGATGCTCCCAAGAGAGTCACACGCACATTCAGACGGTCACAAACTGTCCAGTTCTCTGTGACCCCATGGCCTGACAGATTGATAGACAGCCAGACAGGCAGACAGACATGTATTCAATGTTTTATTCAATGGTGTTCTCTTTTTGTGTGTGCGACAGGGATTTGCGCAGACAGTTATCTGTCATTGGCGTGTCAAAGCTGTCAAATAGACTTTCTCTATGTCTCTTTCCCTCTCCCACTACTACCCTCCCCTCTATCTCTCTCTCTCTCGTTCTCTCTCTTTCTCCCAACTCTCTCTTTCTTGTTTGTTTGTTTCCTCTCTCTCGCTCTCTTTCTCTGTGCGACAGGGATTTGGGCAGAGTTATGTATCATTGGAGTGTCATGACTGTCACATAGACTTTCTCTCTCGCTCTCTCTCTCTCTCTCTCTTCGCTCTATCTCTCGTCTCTCTCTCTCGCTCTCTCTCTCTCTCTCTCTCAATGCAACAGGGATTGGGTAAACAGTTATCTGTCATTTGAGTGTCAGGCCTGTCACATGGGGAAGACTGGGGTGTCAACTCACAGTTGAATGACTGTGGTGTTTTATATCAAAACCTTTCACACACATACAGACACACTAGTGCATGCTACACACACACCACACACACCACACACACACCACACACACACACACACACCACACACACACACACCACCAACACACCACACACACCACACACAGTAGACGCACACACACAGTAGAGTAGAGGATTTAGATTGACTGTTTTTGTGTGGCGTTTGAGTTTGTGGGACTGAGTATGTTGGGAGTCTGTAACCATGATTGTGTGTACTTTAGTTTTGATTACAACATATTTGTGTGTATGTCTGTTTTACAGGACAACCACAGTATAGCGTTCCTGTGTGACCTTCACATCCACTTCCCCCTCAACATCCTGGAGAGCATCAGGAAGCACTGTGTAGAGGGACGTCTGGCCTTTGCCCCTATCGTCATGAGACTGGGCTGTGGCAGCTCCCCGCTAGAGCCTGATGGTAATACACACATGATAGACACACACACACACACACATCACGCACACGGCATGCACACACATGCACACATATCTCGCACGCAGCATGCACACACACATACACACACACACCATGTTTGGGATTTACTTTCCCTCTGCAGGCTACTGGGAGGTGAACGGCTTTGGCCTGTTCGGGATTTATAAGTCGGACTTTGATAAGATCGGCGGGATGAACACGGAGGAGTTTAAAGACCGCTGGGGCGGAGAGGACTGGGAACTACTGGACAGGTAAACTGGCAACCCTGACKATTGCAAACACAACACCCTCTGCTTTCTAACCCTCTTTCGCCTCTTTCCGGGCTCTTTCTCAATTGTCTTAAAATGATGTATTCTCCTCCTCGTCATTGCACTGATTTTGAAAGAGCTGACCAGGTGGAAACCAGCCCAACGTTGAGCTCCCACCACCTTGTTATCGTCTGTTAAGTATTTTACAATCATTGGAGGTGATGAGAAAAGGAGTGATTCTTATAGCCACCTGGTTGTTCCTCTCTTCCCTCCTTCAAGGGTGCTACAGAACGGCCTGGAGGTGGAGAGACTGAGACTGAGGAACTTCTTCCACTACTACCACTCCAAAAGGGGCATGTGGAACGCTCAGAACAAGAAAACCCCCAAGGGAGGGGGATAGCTAACACCGCCCCCCATGGGCCTGGAGGACCCAAGACATATGGCCTATACCTGCAGCTCCACTGTGTGTGAGGAGAGACCCTGAATAAGCTTACTTACTGCCTGACTTTGCCTTTTTTTAGATAGGCACTTTTCAGGGATGCCCATCCCTGCTTCTCTGAGGATCTGTCTGAGGGACATCTTTTCCCTGAGGATGTTTTTTCCCGTCAATGGAGTACATTGAGGGGGGAAAACGGAGGGAATCTGTTTTTTTATGTTGGRGTTGACGTCTACCCGGATAGACTTGACCTTTCGCCTCACTAACAGAACTCAATGTAGAGACGATGTCTTTTTCTTTTTTGGTGCAATGTTAACTGACAGACTGAAAAAAATTTTGTTTATTTGTATTTTGTTTGTTTTGTTCAGAGGAAGCGTCTTTTTTTTTTCTAGCGAGACATTTGTAAAAGACAACCTAAGATTTTCTACAAAAACATCCACGTGAGGAGATGTCTGAGGAACGTTAAGAAGGACTTTGTGTTGACGACAGTAATGTTTCTTTGTTTGTGTTCAGGTACGGCGCGAACAGTAGTCGTTCCGGAAACGCGTTCCGTCACTCGGGTGTCAAATTTCAGATATTAGTATCGCAACGAAATGTCTGGGTGTTGAAAGTAACAGTGTGTAGTGGGTCTACCTGATGTGCTTCTTCGTATAAACCTAACCCGGGGTGCTTCATATGTACTATAGAGGCCTATGATGCAGTATGTGCAGCTTTCCCAAAATTCCTGCTTATTTACTCCTGATTACGGATATCTTTTTACAGGGATATCTTCCAACCTGGGAATTTTGGAAAAGTTAACCCTAAATTGTTGCATATTAAATATAAGCTCTGTTATGTGTACAGTTCTATGGGAGGAAGACACAGACACTGGACCATATGGAGTGGGGGATCCGCGGTGAGGCATCAGATTGATCAAAGTGCTTTGCAAAACGTACTTCATTTCACAGTCTATCCAGCTTTCTTTCGGTCTGTCTTTCTCTCTCTTTTTTTWTTWTTTTTATTTTCTTATCTATTGTTCTCTCTTTCTCTACAATCTCTCTCTCTCTCTTTCGCTTTCTCTCTCTCTGTTTATTTCTCTTTCTGGCATTGACATGGATTCCTTGTATCTTTACTTTTATTGTGCATAGCCTCGCTGCTGTTTTGTGGGAAGAATTATTAGGGGAGAGTGGAGTAAGTTGAGTCAAAGGGGTAAGTTGAGCCACCCTTGTTTCTAGGAAACCATACACAAAATTCATAATTTGACCTAACATTTGGGAAGAGGTCATCACTTCATGGAGTCTATGAAGGAAGAAACCACATCGAAAGAGTGGTAAGCAATTAGGCAAAAAATAAATAAATCACCAAGTCAAATGTATTCATTGTGTTAGAGGTTTCATGATGCTTGTATTTAAGCCAAGGTAGATCATTTTAAGATTGTTAAATCATTTGGGGTCTATATACGCTTCAATATGAGGTCCTAAACCGAGCATGAAAGTGCATCATTGTAGCTGTGTGGGCTAATATAGTCAAGATGTTTGCTTTGGGGTAAGTTCAGCCATTAGCAAATTGAAGTGTTTTCTTCCCAGCCATAATTCAAGGCATTATCACTGGGATATGAGGTAACAACAGGGCCTGGCCTATGTTAAACGTGTTAAAAAAGTACAAAGTGTCTGTTAGGTGTTAAGCCTGTATTAAAAGATGCTTAAACTTATTTAAAGGCCAAAAAGGGATTGTGTTGAATTGTGTTTGGGAAAAAAAGATAGACATGGTTTTAAAAAGGTATTGGTAATATTTAGTTCGTTGCAGAAATGTGTAGGTGGCTTAACTTACCCTGTCCTGTGGCTCAACTTGCCCCATACCTGGGGTAAGTTGTGCCGAGAGACCGCTTTTTGTTGGACAAGCTATGTTTTCATAACTGTAATGTTTGCATGAATTCTGATTATTTCCAGGATTACACAACATCCTAAAATGTATGTTGGAAAAAATACTATATTTTCCTTCACGGAGTGATGCAGAATGTTAAAAAGAGGCTCAACTTACCCCATTCTCCTCTTACTATTTACAGATGATATTGTGCTGTGTTCATGGTCAGGCTACCCAACACTAATGAATTACTTGATACATTTTATTAAAATATTCCAGGTTGATCTACTATCCCCTACAGAGGTATTTCAGAAMACAGATGCCTACCTATCTCAGGTCTTAGCGATGAGTGGGTTGAATAAAGGCACTAATATTGGGTTTGGGTGTACTATTATTTCTCTCAGACACTGAATCGCGCACATGGTTTATCCCCTGATCCCTCGTTGATCATGCTGATGGTACGCTCCATTCCCCAGAGTCCCCCTGAAAAACCCTCAGATATAACTGGAACGAACCAAGAAGTGCACTGGGAAGGGAGCAGTGAACTGTGAGTGACAAGTGGTAGACTTTGATTTTTTTTTTTTTATTTTTACATTTATTCCAATGCTTTAAGGCCTGTGATGTTTTAAACATATGCTGAGCTGAACTTGGTTAATCAAAGTATGACTTGGTTTCGGGATGAAGCTTCATATTTCTTTAGCTTACATAGGAATACTAACAGAGAAACGCACACAGAGACAGAAGGAGTTACTCAGAGCACTGGAGCTCTTCCCTGAAGACGTGGATCTACAAAAAGTCAAACAGATTTTTATTTGAGTGAGATTTGGTAGTGCAAGGCCATTTTACAATGTGTGCCCTTTTATCCTGGGTTTGGTGGGAGTCTATAGTTTAGGTAGTGAAGAGGGGAGACGCAGGGGAATCAAGAGAATACCAGGGGGCTTATTCAAGAGGGGTGACGTTACAGAAGTGTCAGATAGAAATACATTTTGTAGAGCAAAAATGATGTCCTGTCAGGTAGAATGATGGAATCGTGTCAGTTCTGTACATTACTTTTCTATCTGGAACGTTCTATAAATGTTACATCCTACTCAAAAAGCTTGATACACTGAACAAACAAGTTCCAAGATACAGAGAGAATGAGAGAGAGAGAGAGAGAGAGAGGTGGATAAAGAAAGAGGGATTGTGAGAGAGAGAGAAAAGGGGGGGGGGGGTGTAAAGCTATAGAAACTGTGAGGACCAGGGTGGTCTGTGGGTGGGTGGGGGGGTCTTTGGCCTAAAGGGTATGTGAGGTGTGATGGAGAGACACTGGCAGCTGCTGCTGTGTAACAGGAAGCCAGCCACCTGCTCCCAACATAATGACTGGAGGCCAATTTGTTTACTTACCCAGTACTTATTGTGACGGGATGGACTGGAAGGCTTCAAGAAGGCCATATATGGGCGTTAGCTTGCTAATGATTGGCTATTGACTATGATTGTTAAAATTCCTCTTATTTGCCCCTTCCTCTTCTCCCCCTCTAAAGAAAGGTCTACTGTACATCATTTAGCATTGACACAGGACTATTTAAAAATGAAACATGAAAATATATACATATATAAGTTAAAAACAGGAATATACATTCCAAGGTAATTTCTGTGAAATTGTTTTGTAGAGAAAAAAGTTTTAAGAATGTATTGTATTTTTATTTTAATCCGTTTTGGTTTGTTTTTGCAAATAAAGTGTTATGCTAAAGTCTCCACATTGTTGGGATGTTTCTCTTGACCTCTCAGGGATGCTCAGACATAGATGGGAGTTCCTATCGCAGTCTGGTCAAAACCTGCCTACAAGAACAGCTGAGGCTCTTAAAGCGACAATCTGGGATTCATATTTCAGCAAAATGGCAGCCCTGCCACTTGTTTTGGTTATATACTTAAATAATTAATAAGTACGTATCAACAATTGAAATGGCCATTTAACAGATTCACAGATCCCAGATTGTAAACAATGACAATATTGTTCCATATGTGAACACTAAGGGGCGCTGTATCGACACACTTCTTTTGGAAGGTAAAGAATATCAAATGTAGTTGGAAAGACATTGCAGTAGATTACAACTTGGTCCCCCCCAAAAAAAGTTTTACCCATGTCCCTCTAAAGTGGGTTGTGAGAGCATTTGCATTGATCAAATAATGGCACACACACACACACACACACGGGATATCTGTGTGACTGTATACATATACACACACACACAGTCATGTTTAACTAACCTTGTGGGGACACACAATTGTTTCCCATTCAAAAATCCTATTTTATTTAACCCCTAAACCTAACCCTTACCCTAACCTTATCCCAAAATCTAACCTTAACCCTAACTCCTAAACCTGACCTTTAACCCCTAACCCTCATTCTAACCCTAACACAAATGATACCCTTAACCCTAAACCCCCTAGAAATAGCTTTTTTTTCCTTGAGGGAACTAGCAAAATGTCCCCAGTTGGTCAAAATGTCTTAGTTTACTAGTATTGTGGGGACTTCTAGTTCCCACAAGTATAGTTAAACACGTGCAGGCACACACACACAAACACACAGGAGATCGTTGTGACTGTATGTGTGTTACTGTATGTGTTTCATCAGCCTAGTCATTAAAAGCTAATGTAATTACCCCTCACAGTGACTGGTACAGGACGAGGCACTATCACAGCAACTCTCCCATCCTCTCCTAGGCCTCATACAGATCTAACAGATTAAACATGCCAATAACACATTATGCAACATCTGCTCTGTCGAAGTAACTCCCACCTCCTCTCTCACACCAGATCCTATGCCTGAAACAAACGTACATTTCTGTCAATTAGCAGATGCTCTTATCCAGAGCAARTTACGGTGTATTGAACGAACGCAGGTGGATTAACGAACATATCACAAACATGGTAATAACACAATGTATAAATATCCACATTTATCCTTATTTTATAATTGTACACTCCAGATACATACCCATTTATTCAAACCAATTTGATATATAACTATACACTGATATCTCTATAGTTATGTTTTGAACACATTACGAATCACCTCTGCCTCATTTGCCCACTTTTTACAAGTGAAAACCAATTCATCGTTCAGCTTTTAAACTGTTCATGAACATGATTACAGTATTATTACCACTTTTAAGATTATGATTATATTCTTATTCTTAAACCTCTTAAAAGATCATGCAAAATGTAGATTTCCACCTAAATAGACATCCAAAAGTTATCATTTTTCATGAGATGACCATAAACAACAACTAGTAGTGCTGCATAGTTCTATAAATAGTTACAAAAGTGTACTCACTTTTGAAGACACAAGCTCAAGTACATAGTAGAAATATTGTGGAAATATGTTTTTACTATTCAACAGAAGTGAGGTAATAGGACTTGAAATGACTGAAATGCTTAGTAACAATCAAATTACAAACCACATACTATAAGATTTCACCTTCTTACTGTAAAATAAATATGATCATATTTAGTGACAGTACATATTTGGCCCAATCTCATCGAACTGACGACAGAGCATTTCCTGCCAAGCGACCTCCGAGTGACGCGGACACAGCATTCGAATTGCTGCAGACTTCAGCTTCACGCACACAGTGATTTCATCCTTCTGTGGCCAAGAGAAAGTGGTTGTGTTTCAATTCTATGAAATGATTTAGTATTTTTTCATGTTAAGAGCTCTTAATCAAGGTGGGAATATCAAAGCGAGATGAAACCACAGCTGCTGGAATCTCGAGACCGTCCGCTTTCATATGCGATCCCCCAGGCTGGACTCCGTCACTCAGAGGGAGAGCAAACCAATTATTTGTCTGGATTGGCCAGAAAATGTGACACTTCACTCCCTATGTAAACGTGGTGTGTGAAACCTGACACTTCAAGCCACTTTGGCTGACAGAGTGGTAGCAGAAAACAGACAGGTGGAGCTTTATGGTACTATAAGGCACTGGACCCTACAATGTTCAGAGAGTGCTTTGTACACCAAAATGTCAGCCGGAACGGGTCAAGAACCCCTCAAAGTGCCTCATATATGGGACTTAACATCTAAGAGGTAAATGGTCCTGTTTACTATTTGGGAGATCCAATGACATTGGGGAACATGACATTTAAGTCTAAATGTATTTCACTTCATGTCAGTGTATTTCTAGCCTGGTCCCAGATCTGTTTATACTTGCCAACTCCTGGTCATTTAATGCCAAAGACAGCACAAACAGATCTGGGACCAGTATAGTGTATTTCACCCTTGATCAGGAAAGACTAATGCAGAGAGAACGAAATCTACTCAAAATGTCAGTTTTACTGACAACTTCCTCATCCGACCTGAAATGCTATTAAAGTAATCTAACCATTCACAGATTGTGTTTTGAATCTGATTCCCCATGTGTCCTGTTCAGAGTGACTTGGCCTGATGCTCAACTGGCTCGAGTTCATTAGGCACCAAACAGACAAAACAGATTGAAACAGGGAGAGACTACCGGGACTTGTCCAATAGGAAATGCTCATTTTCATTTTCRGTTGCTCAACATTTTCCATTGTTTGCTCTAGTGAACACGACCCTGATGCTCAACTGTACTTGCCCTGAACTGAAAACACAGTGCACAGCCTGTGAGGTAAGTGCGTTTCTTTACCAATAGGCTGCATGAGGCAAGTGCGAACCTCCTCTGATCTCCTCAACTCCTAGTGGTCTGTGATCTCATCATCAGCCTGGCTAGGGTTTGGCTTGACTAACCACCGCATGACTCTCACTGCCTGTGTGTGTGTGTGTGTGTGTGTGTGTGTGTGTGTGTGTGTGTGTGTGTGTGTGTGTGTGTGTGTGTGTGTGTGTGTGTGTGTGTGTGTGTGTGAGAGAGAGAGGGGCCACGAAGTACGTGAGGATGAAAGGGGGTGGTTAGCATTTTTCAAACACCTAAAATGGCTTTTTCCTGCAATCTGGAGCCATAATCAATAAGCTTAATTCTATGTAAAAAAGATGTATATTTTTCTGCATAGGTTACCTAAGCATACCTCTTCACCTGTTCAATTTGAATTTGAATGAGGATGTCATTCTGACTGTTGTAAATCACACATCTGAATATACTGCACTAACATAGCTAGGATATTACATCCAAATTACAACGCAGTACATGGGATCATAACACACATCATCAATACAGGCACATATCATGGCATCAATATTAATACACAAATATCATGGTATTATCATAAAGTGCCAGATTTCATGTAAACCAAGTATTTTTCTGCATATATAAGCATAACTCTTGAGCTGTCTGAATCCTCCTGACAGGGGGTTCTTTTTTTTTAAAGAAACAAAATATGCTTCTCTGCATCTCCGCTCAAATCTGGGTACAACATTTCAAAGGAATGTGAGCAGTATTCAGTACATGTTGCTTGCTTTTCTAAAGTTCAGCAACCTTGCCAGCAGGCATGCCAACTAAGATAGTTGAACAAGATACTCTGATAGCCTCAAACGGCTTGGTAGCTAGTTATACGATTGAGATATTGGGAACTTATCTAGCTGGCTAGCTAAAGCCAAATTCGTACAATTGTTCGGTGGCTAGTATAACAGAGAAACGACAGAGAAACAACAAAACAATTTCGTTTTATTTACTCATCAAGAAGGAATTAATAGGCTACATAGCTTGATCGACATACTCATACCTCCTGCGAGTCCTGCCCATCACCGGCAGCTAAAATCAAATCAAACGCTGTGAGTGTCAATCTACACTCTCTCTCCTCCTCCACTGACGATACTGTATGTGCATGCCTACCTGCGTGCTTGTTGGTGTTTGTATGTGTGAATGTATGTGATCACAGTACCTACTCCCAGTTACTCCCAATGTTGTTAAAAATGGCATGATGCAGGCATTACCCACGTTGGATTATGTGCTGCAGCTGACCTTGGGGTGTGATTCAGTTATCACTATCATAAATGTGTAACGCTGCAGGTCCTGTGATACTAGTCTATGCTGCATACTCCCTGTTCAATTTATACACAGCTGACTCCGGACAAACGTTACTGTTCTGAGTGCAGTCACCATGTGTGTACTGAAGTTTCTACAGATTCATTATGTTTAGTTGTGTGCCCCACCCAACATGTTTGTCTCTGGATGTGCTCATGCAGGATGATGAGTGAGGGATGAGGTGCAGGTTAGTAGAACTGCTTTACAGAGACATTAGCTGGCATGTTGTGGTTTACTTTCTGATTACTAGGTTTGAATAACATATGTAGCATTACCAGAGAATAGACCTAGTCTGATCCTAAATCTATTTGTGCTACAGCTGTGAAGGAGTAGGTTTCCTGTTAATTAGATGATTGATCACACCTGTGGGATCCAGCCTCAAGCTCTAAGTTTATTTAAATGTAGGATTATGTTGTGTGAAGAGGTTAATGTTGGTATGTCTGCAAGTTTTTAATAAAAAAACCCAATTTATTATAAAATCTGTCTCTTCAATGTGAGAGGGCATCAGCCAGCCATCTCACAATAGCTAACTGCAATAAAATGTTTTTTATAACTTTTAGCAAATGTATTACAAAGTAAAAAACATAAATACTTTATTTACATTTACAGTATTCATACCCATTGCTATGAGACTCGAAATTGAGTTCAGGTGCATCATGTTTCCATTGATCATTCTTGAGATATTTATATAACTTGACTAGAGTCCACTTGTGTTAAATTCAATTGATTGGACATGATTTGGAAAGGCACACACCTATCTATATAAGGTCCCACAGTTGACAGTGCATGTCTGAGCATAAACCAAGCCATGATGTCGCAATTGTCCGTAGAGGTCCGAGACAGAATTGTGTAGAGGCACAGATCTGGGGAAGGGTACCAACAAAATTCTGTAGCATTGAAGGTCCCCAAGAACACAGTGGCCTCCATCATTCTTCAATGGAAGAAGTTTGGAACCACCAAGACTCTTCCTAGAGCTGGCCGGCCGGCCAAACTGAGCAATCGGGTAGAAGGGCCTTGGTCAGGGAGGTGACCAAGAACCCGATGGTGACTCTGACAGAGCTCCAGAGTTCATCTGTGGAGATGGGAGAATCTTCCAGAAGGACAACCATCTCTGTAGTACTCCACCAATTAGGCCTTTATGGTAGAAAGGCCAGACGGAAGCCACTCCTCAGTAAAATGCACAGGACAGCCTGCTTGGAGTTTGCCGAAAGGCACCTAAAGGACTCTCAGACCATGAGAAACAATATTCTGTGGTCTGATGAAACCAAGATTACACTCTTTGGCCTGAATGCCAAGCGTCACGTCTGGAGGAAACATGGCACCATCCCTACAGGGAAGCATGGTGGTGGCTGCATCATGCTATGGGGATGGTTCTCAGCAGCAGGGACTGGGAGACTGATCAGGAGCGAGGGAAAGATGAACGGAGCAAAGTACAGAGAGATCATTGATGAAAACCTGCTGTAGAGCGCTCAGGACCTCAGACTGGGGCAAAGGTTCACCTTCCAACAGGGCAAAAACCCTAAGCACACAGCCAAGACAATGCAGGACTTGGTTTAGGACAAGTCTCTGAATGTCCGTGAGTGGCCCAGCCAGAGCCKGATCGAACATCTCTGGAGAGCCCTGAAAATAGCTGTGCAGCGACGATCCCCATCTAACCTGACACAGCTTGAGAGGATATTGTCACGCCCTGACCATAGTTTGCTTTGTATGTTTCTATGTTTTGTTTGGTCAGGGTGTGATCTAAGTGGGCATTCTATGTTGTATGTCTAGTTTGTCTATTTCTATGTGTTTGGCCTGATATGGTTCTCAATCAGAGGCAGGTGTTAGTCGTTGTCTCTGATTGGGAACCATATTTAGGTAGCCTGTTTTGTATTGTGGGTTGTGGGTGATTGTTCCTGTTTCTGTGTCTTTTTGTATGTCACCATACGGGACTGTTGCGTTTTCGTTCGTTTGTCCGTTTATTGTTTTGTTCTTCAAGTATCCTTATTAAAATGGATACTTACCACGCTGCATTTTGGTCCTCCGATCCTTCTTACTACTCCTCCTCAGATGAGGAGGACGACGATCGTGACAGATATGCAGAGAAGAATGGGAGAAACTCCCCAAATACAGGTGTGCCAAGCTTGTAGCGTCATACCCAAGGCTGTAATCGCTGCCAAAGGTGGATCAACAAAGTAAAGGGTCTGAATATTCACAGTACCAGTCAAAAGTCTGGACACACCTACTCATTAAAGGGTTTTTCTCCATTTTAGAATAGTAGTGAAGACATCAAAACTATGAAATAACACATATGGAATCATGCAGTAACCAAAAAAGGGTTAAACAAATCAAAATATATTTAATATTTGAGATTCTTCAAAGTAGTCGCTACTTTGAAGAATCAAAAATATATATATAAATATATATTGATTTTTTAAACAATTTTTTGCTTAATACATGATTACATATTTGTTATTTCATAGTTTTGATGTCTTCACTATTATTATACAATGTCGAAAATAGCTAAATAAATAAAAACCCTTGAATGAGTAGGTGTGTCCAAACTTTTGACTGGTACTGTATTTAAATGTGATATTTCAGTTTTTTATATTTAATTCATTGGCGAAATGTCTAAAAACCTGTTTTTGCTTTGTCATTATGGGGCTTTGTGTGTAGATTGATGAGGAGGGAAAAACAAATGGATCAATTTTAGAATAAGGCTGTGGAATGAGGAAAAAGGGAATGGGTCTGAATACTTTCCGAGGCACTGTATGAATGGTATTGAACTCCTGAACTAACTGTCTAGAATTAAATGCATGATGCCTGAAGTGCTCATGTAGGCACTCTGAGCAGTCAAGGATGACTGTTAACATTCTAAAATATAACACCTCTTTTATTTATGTTTTATTCAACCTTTATTCAATCAGGAAGTCCTATTGAGGTAAGAAGACCTTTCTCGTGGGAGACTTTCCTTGTAATCCTTGATATCATTTAAATGCAATTTCGATCGGGACTAAAACCTTGTTCATTTTAAGATAGGCCTATTTGAAAAAATGAAGTACTCTTCTTACTAAGGGATTTGCAAATTCGGTTTATATTGAAGGCTGAAGGAACTGCTAACATAATATTTTGTCAGCTAGCCAACACCCCCAAGAAGCCTGCAAAGTGAAATAACGTGGTGTGCTGGTTTGTATTGGTTCAGGCTTTAGCCAGTAAACTAACCAGCAGCATAGAGTGAAAATGTAATCATGAAATAATCYAGGATTTATTTAGTCAGGAAAAGTAACCTGGTTAGGGAATTGTTAGGGAATTACTGACCATTTGAATTTATTGACTCTCAGAATTCCTTATGATGAATTACCACTCAGGAAGCAGAATGACATCAACTTCCATTTTATTATCATAATATGCAGTGATTTTAGCATGTAAATCTTGCTGGGGCAAACCCCCAAAATATGTTTTCGATGCATGCCAGCAAAACCACTACACAACACAACACTAAACAATACATGAATTGCACTATAACCGTGACAAACGGTGCCCACAAACTGTTAGGGCCTACATAAAGCTGTCGCAACAGCAGAGCTTTCTTTTCAGCACCATGGAGGGAATCCTTACCACCACCTGGCTATCAGCGGAGCCTTGTCTGGCAGCGAAACAGTTCATTCAGCCTCTTTTGCTACCTTTTTAAAAATCATAGCTGATACTGTATGTCTGACTTGCTTAAACGAATGTGGTTCCTTCTGACAACTGAGATGTACAAACTATGGCATAAGGGAACGACGAGCGGATAAAAGGCAATCCGTAACTTCGATTGAGACATTAGTGAGCGAGCTAGGACGGACATAGTCAATATAACTTTTGAAATGTACAGTTACAGAATTCAGAACATGGGCCGTTCTTACAGTATTCTCCCTGTACACCAAGTCAGAACCGTAGGATAAATAAAGGGGACATATAAGCAGACAATGAAAGCTCTTACAATATTAGACGATTATATTTATCTAAAACAAGCTATAGGCTACATGTGCACCACCAAGTCAGAACAGTAGGCTAAGTTATGAGAGGGAAAGGGACCAAATTATTAGGGTGAGGCACACGGGCTACTAACAGCTTAGCACACAACATACACTTAGTATTACTTTCTTAGCTACAGTACACATATCTCCCTGGCATATTACATCATTTATGCAGCAGCATACAAGCCATTTTTGGACTCACCTTGTTGTGCTGTGCTAACTTGAACAGGAAGGTAGCACGGCGGTCCTTCTTGTGGGCAAATTTTGTCATCAAACTCTGGCATTCTTTCGATTCATGGTGCTTTCAAGACAACTGGGAACTTGGAAAAAAACAAGGTTGAATCATGACGTCAGTGATCTTCAAGTCGGAGCTCTAGAAAGAGGCCTTAGTTCCCYACTTGGAATTCRGAGTTGGATGACCGTTCAAAATGTATTTTCCCAGTCGGAGCTCATTTTTTTAAATGTCCCAGTTGTCTTGAACTCACTGAAGTCTGAGATTTCCCAGTTCTGAGTTTCCAGTCGTTTTGAACACAGGAGAAGTCATGATGCCAGTAGATTGTTGACTTGATTGATGATGATGACTGCTTATCTAGCTTGCTGCAAAATTTTTGAAACTATGATGTTGACATGATCAGTCCAATCAAAGCTACGGTAGATATAATGGTATTTGACGTCCTTTTATCTGTGGCCAATGACCTTGAGCCTTCTTGGATGGACACTCATAATGTAACTCTGTGGCAGCACCCAAGGGGTCTGAATTTTCMAGCTCTCCCTGTAGATTTTGCAGTGAAGTGTTGTCCCCATGAGTGACAGAACACTGAGCCAATCACAGCGCAACTAGAGAACATTACCAACTCCTAGTCTCCGTATTTTCCGCTGGCTGCCCCACCACCACAGAAAGCACTGAGCTAGGCTGAAACACCTGCATTTTGGAGCTGCCTTACTCAAGAAAGCAAAAATGAGAACATGTTTGTGTGTGGCTTTATTAATTACTTAATTTTTTAAAATATTGTTTGCAAACTGATTAATACGTATTAATGCCAAAATAACATGCAAAAGATGAAACAACAACATTAAAAAAATATATATATATACTGTATATAACAGGTGGGGCTKAAAACATGTGGGGCTCTGCCCCAACTGCCCTGAATGACAAGTCGCCACTGATAATATGAAATCATAAACGGTCCTGAGAGTCTATACAGAGGCTTTGTACGAAGACATAGTAATTTCAATGGTAACATCTAAGCCGAAAGGTGGCCGGTTCGATTCCCTGGCAAGGCAAATTGATCTGGCAAGTGGAGGGCTGCTGGGTTCTTATTCTCAAGACATTCCCCTACCGGTGGGCCCTAGAACAGGCTCTTAATCCCACAACATGCTCTCCATCCAGGGGAGCTGAACTGTAGCTTGACCTAGCCTGGGCAGCGGGCCGTCCTCCACTATTACAGTTTTTCTCAATTGCTAAAACACAATTTCTGAAACCTTGCTCCATATCCTGAAAACATTAAACACAAAACATCATCTTCAAGCACTATTTACATAACCTCTGACTCCTCTCGCAAAATGAAACATTTGCCTCAAAACAGTTTTACCTGTGTTCAAAATCAAACACTGCTCTCAAATCATAAACAAAGTGATCAAAATGATATACACTCTCAACCAGTCAGTAAACAATACACCGAAAAATAGAAAACACATTGTTCAAAACATACAATTCTCAGGGAGAAGTACATTTTTAATCGAAAAAAATYTTCATATTTTTCCGTCATCGTCTTTTGATCAACGAAAACATGTTCTATCATAGTAGCTCAAAATTGATCAGAAATTAATACTCTGCTTTGTTCTTTGCAATTTTGTTTTTTGTTCTGCCTCCTCCTTGTACCCCCTAAAAATCAAAGGAGTTAACATGTGATCAGTGTGCTTCTTCTTGTCTTTGGGCTGGGTCAGGCCAGAGCACTTCGTCGACATCACAAGCAATATTGTCCCTCCTGAGGCAACGGGGGAAGAAGCCTCTTGTGTGCCGTATCCAGCCCTGACATGATTCCTCACCTATATCACCACATGCTAAATCCATGGCTTGCAGCAGATTTACTCTGGTGTAGGGTTATCTATCATACACTTTCCATCTCCAAGAGGAGAAAAACTCCTTAATCGGATTCAGGAAAGGTGAGTATGGAGGGAGGTACAAGTTCATGAACTGCCCATTGATGTTAAACCATTCCCTTACCTGAGCAGCTCGGTGGAAACTGACATTGTCCCACACTATCACATAGGTGAGAATGGGATTCTCATTTAGCTCTTGACCCTGCTGCTTTTGAACCTGCTGCTCAAATAAAATATATCTTAGATTGGCAATAAATCTTAGAAGGTGCTGGGTGTTATATGGCCCAAGTGTAACATGGTGATGTAGAACACCATGGTTGCTGATAGCAGCACAGATTGTGACATTGCCACCTCGTTGACCAGGGACTTCAACAATGGCCCGCTGTCCAATCATGTTTCGGCCTCTCCTTCTCCTCTTTGTTAGATTGAAGCCTGCTTCATCGACAAAGATTAACTCATGGGGTCTGTCCAAGGATTCCAAGTCAAATATTGTCTGTGTAGAAATACAATATACTGTATGTAGGATTTTGTAAGTCATACAGAGACAGTGCTATACTGTAGAGTACAATTAGGCTTCTGATTCACATACATTGTATGTACTGAAGAGTAATGTCATTCACATAGTATGTGTTAGTACTGTAGACAATCTGGATTACATTAAATGTTTCTGAATGTACACTTACTTGCACATACTGAGCTCGCAGTTCTTTCACCCTTGGTGAGTTGCGCTCAAAAGGTACTCTGTATACTTGTTTCATTCGCATCCTGTTATGATGGAGGACACGGTCAATTGTGGAAATGCTCACACTGTCGATTCCCTGGAAGTGTTGTCTTGTATCACTCGTTCCTGGATTTCTCTGAGTCGTATTGCATTATCTTGAAGGACCATGCCAACTATAACAGCCTCTTGCTCCCGAGTGAATATAGCTGTCCTTTCACCTGCATGTGGCAGCCTTGCAATTCTACAAAAAGTAGTTGTGCAGTTACAAAACATATTCATGCAGTACAATACATACAGTGATTAACTTTACAAATGTCTATTGAAACAGCTGCATATAGTGTAGTACAGTAAATTTGCAATTAGAAAAATACAGTAGTACCTGTTCTCTTCTCTGAATGTCCTTACTATGGTGGACACAGAAAATCGGCTCAAATTGGGTTGCACTCGAAGTCCTGCTTCCCTCATTGTCAGTCCATGGACAAGAACATGGTCTATAACTGTTGCTCGAATTTCATCAGATACTCCCACTCTTTGTCTTTCTCTTCCTCTTTGTCCTCCTCTTCCTTGCCATCATCCTCCTCCTCCTCCTCCTCCTCCTCCTCCTCCTCTTCGCCCACCTCGCATACGCACTCGTCCTCTCACATTGTTTCTTCTATCCATTCTCAGACTTTCTCCTTCCCACCTTCAACAACCTGTTTGCTCTCTGAACTGGCTTATATTGGTTGTGTCGCATCATTTGAAACAGGTTAAATCAATTTTGAGTGGTTGTGTTCAATCAATGACATGTGTTCTCTATTTGTATTTGATTGTTGCCACTTGTGTTTACCAGTATGGATGACATGTGCATTAGAGTGCAGAATGTGTTTTGAGAATGAGAATGTGTTTAGAGTTTTGCTGAAAAGTCTAAGTGAGATCTGCAAATTGTGTTTTACCATGTGAAATGGTTTAAGGTATTGACAACAGACTGCATAATTAGCTAAATGAGTCCAGGCAACTGAGAACTTTGTTCAGCCAATGGGTTTTAGTGTTTTAGCAATTGAGAAAAACTGTAAGGTGCCAGCAACCTGTGATCTACACTATCAGCCTTTGGACAGCTCATGTCCCCCGGGGACCGGTTCGTACATAAAACATTCTCGTCAAGCTGCAAAGGTTTCGATTTCCTCTTTACCTCGATTTAATGGCTAGAAAAATGGCTGGAAAAAATGGGAAAATATGTGTATTTTCTTTCTTTATGAAACACCATTTTCCACCACCATGCTAGAGTGGCTAATACCTAGGAATGATACCTCCTTTACGCCTGCTATTTTATGTTAGTTTTACCCCTGGCTCATATATTGTGATGTGTTGCAAAAACAACGTTCATACTGTATTTACCCAAAGGTAAATGTACTGTATAACAAATCGCTGATTGGATCTCAGAATTCTGTCGGCTGCTGATTGGTGGTTGGGAATTTCCAGGCGTGTATCCCAGCCCCTCGTTTACGTCTGTGAGGCAGTAGTCTGTTTCTGGTGGGGCACTAGGCTCGCTGCAAGCGATGATAGACTATTTCCTTATTTTAAAACCTTCCAAAACCCTTTCCTTTCTCTCAAGTTTCTGGTTTCCGTTGATGGACTACCGAATTAACAGATTTTTCCAGGGATTGGAATAATTCGACTACAAGTTTGGGAGTCCCGGGGAGAGGGGAGTCCGAGAGAAAAGTTTATATCACTGCGCGACAGGCACTATATGGAGAGAGGGGGTGAGCGTACAGTATGGTTTCATTCTCCATACCATCTATGATTTATGAAAGGATTTAGATATCTTTAAAACATAGAAATTACAGAATATACTTCTGACAAATGCCATTTTTAGCGTTACGATCAAATTAACATGTATGGACACGCATGAAAAGAGTTTTGCGTAAACCAGTAGAACCAGATTGCGTGTGAGTTTCGACTGGAGTCGTATACTACAGTCACTTCCAGGTAAACCATTAAATTCCCCAACGTTTCTTCACATCCTTGTTAAATAAAATACCTATCTAACTATGGCGGGGATGAGCAATGCCCACATGAAGACCCTGGAGGACCTGACTCTAGACTCGGGCTACGGGGCAGGGGACTCCTGCAAGTCCCTGAGCCTCTCGTCCTCCAAGTCCAACTCACAGCCGTTCATGACGGCTCCGCATCGGGGCAACTGGTGGTACTACTCCGGCTCCATGAACAGTCGCAACAACAGCTGGGACACGGTCAACACGGTGCTGCCCGAGGATCCCGAGGACATCTTTTCCAAGTGTCCCCGTTTACCGGAGCTRGAGGAGTTCCCTTGGACCGAAGACGAGGTGGGAAAGATACTGCGTAAAGTAGCCGGGAACGTTACCGGTGCCAAAGCGTTTCCGGTGCCGACATTATCCAATGAGGCAGTCCGGAGGCTGTCCACGCTCCTTCGCCGAGCCCTCATCCGCATTTCGAGAGAGGCTCAGCGGCTGAGCGTCATGCACTGCCGTTGCACTCGCTTCGAGGTGCAGAGCGCCATGAGGCTGGTGCTGAGCTGGGCTCTGGCCGAACACTGCATATCGGCCACGGTCAAGGCCATCTCCATGTACAGTATGAGCGCCGGGGAGCTCCTGAGGAAGGGCAAATCTGCCCGTTGCGGCCTCACCTTCTCCGTGGGAAGGTTCTTTCGATGGATGGTGGACACCCGCATCTCGGTGCGCATCCACGAGTATGCGGCTATCTGTCTTACCGCCTGCATGGAGGCGCTGGTGGAGGAGGCCGGCTCCCGGGTAATGATGGCCGAGCGAGGGCACTCCAGGGTGGACACGGTGTCAGGCTGTGCCCCGGTGTCGGTCGAAGCTCTGGAGGGGGTGGTGAACAATGACGCGGAGCTGTGGGGGGTCCTGCAGCACTATGAGCATCTCATCTGCGGCAAGAACGCCAATGGTAAGTACATTTCTATCACTTCAAGGCAAGAGGGGTTTGTCAAAGTACCCAAAAGGTAGACCAGCTAATGTGGAATGAATGTTGGAAGGTGACTGTAAAATGCATACAAGTGGGGCTCAAAATTATAGACTTATAAATTAAGTTGTTGCTGCCAGGGCCGGCACTCTGTTTCCCCACCACCAAGCACTGCTCTTGACGGCGGAGAGAGTCATGTACGAAAAAGTAAATTTCCTGCAAATCTACACTTTGAGTGTGGTGAGTAGCAATTATTGTGAAATTTAAACAGGTCTTCTGCAGTTCTACACATTTTGCCATGGGCTGGAGAGAACATTTAGCAATTTTATAACACATTTCATGTAATTCTACTCATGACTTATGCCATGTCAATTATATCTGAGTGAGAGTGACTAACAAAATCATTGGGGGCCCCGAGGAGGTCAGGGGCCCTGGGCACGTGCCCTGTATGGCCGGTCAGTATTTGGGGATGATAACTGGCTCGACTAATTTACCAATCTAAAAATTGTTAGCTGACATGGCTAATTGAGTGACTGTCACTAGGCAGGTTTCCATTGACCCAGTTTTATGAGACAGAAGCAATGCCTTGTGTTTTAATGGAAACGGCAGATATAGGAGAAATGTTCTGAAGATTGACAACATTTTAATCTGTTCGACAGGGGTGAATTTTCTTTTGTCAAACTTTCTTCATAGCGACATGGTGTTTTTCGAATGAATGATGATTGCTCAATACTTTTGAAGGTGAGCAGGGCACGGGATGTCTTCGCGTAACTTAAAAGCGCCACTCCACATTTAATTCTAAACGCCTACTGCTTGCAAAAATCTATTTGATCAACTATGAAAAACAATGTGTCATTACAGGACAAGGATTGTCTTGACTTTCAATAATGCCTGAATTGCGTTGCCTTGCGTTTCTGGTTGGCTGGCAAGTTTCACCATTCAACTATTTCAGATATACAGCAGTGCAGGTTTAACCATGGCACGGATTGTGGTTGGCACATGAGAATTATTAGAATATGGCAAACATTAGTAAATTATTGCATTCTATCAATGCTGGCTATCAGAGACATGAAACAGATAGATGGGAAGGCATACAGGATGTCAGCTATTTATTAATGCTCAATTTGTTTAAATTGGTCATGGAAACACTTCAGGTACTTAATTTTTATTCGACACCGTAGGTTTTTGCTTGTGACGTCATTACGTCCAGCTGTTTATCGAGATGATAGTTAAATGCAAACGACCCGAGTTTCTTTAAAAAAAATAAACTGAAAAAAATATATATGCAAATGTTTCGTGAGCTGAAGTGGGGCGGCAGGTAGCCTAGTGGTTAGAGTGTTGAACTTGTAACCGAAAGGTTGCAGATCGAATCCCCGAGCTGACAAGGTAAAAATCTGTCGTTTTGACCCTGAACAAGGAAGTTAACCCACTGTTCCAAGGCCGTCATTGAAAATAAGAGTTTGTTCTAAATTGACTTGCCTAGTTAAATAAAGGTTAAAAAAAATACAGACCTTTTACATATTTTGTGCACACATTTGTTTACATCCCTGTTAGTGAGCATTTTTCCTTTGCCAAGATAATCCATCCACCTGAATGGTGTGGCATATCAAGAAGCTTATTAAACAACATGATCATTACACAGGTGCACCTTGTGCTGGGGATAATAAAAGGCCACTCTAAAATGTGCAGTTTTGCCACAACACAATGCCACAGATGTCTCAAGGAAGCGTGCAATTGGCATACTGAATGCAGGAATGTCCTCTAGAGCTCTTGCCGGAGAATTGATTGTTCATTTCTCTACCATAAGCCTTCTCTAATAAAGTTTTAGAGAATTTGGCAGAATGTCCAACCGGCCTCACATCAGCAGACAACGTGTAACCACGCCAGCCCAGGACCTCCACATCCGGCTTCTTCACCTGCGGGATCGTCTGAGACCAGCCACCCAGACAAACTGTGGGTTTGCACAACCAAATAATTTCTAAACAAACTTTCAGAAACCATCCCCGGGAAGCTCATCTGTGTGCCTGTCATCCTCACCAGGGTCTTGAATCTGATTGCAGTTTGGTTGTCGTAACCGACTTCAGTGGGCAAATGCTCACCTTCGATGGCCACTGGCACGCTGGAGAAGTGTGCTTTTCACGGATGAATCCTGGCTTCAACTGTACCGGGCAGATGGCAGACAGCGTGTATGGGGGAGCGGTTTGCTGATGTCAACGTTGTGAACAGAGTGACCCATTGTGTCGGTGGGGTTATGACATGGGCAGGCATAAGCTATGGACAATGAACACAATTGCATTTTATCTATGGCAATTTAAATGCACAGAGATACCGTGACGAGATCTTGAGGCCCATTGTCGTGTAATTCATCTGCCACCATCACTTCATGTTTTGGCATGATGATGCACGGCCCCATGTCGCAAGGATCTGTACACAATTCCTGGAAGCTGAAAATGTCCCAGTTCTTCCATGGCCTGCATATTRACCAGACATGTCACCCATTGAGCTGTTTGGGATGCTCTGGATCGACGTCTACGACATCGTGTTCCAGATCCTGCCAATATCCAGCCACTTTGCACAGCCATTGAAGAGGAGTGGGACAACATTCAACAGGCCACAATCAACAGCCTGATCAATTCTGTGAGGGAGATGTGTCGCGCTGCACGAGGAAAATGGTGTTCACAACAAATACTGACTGGTTTTCTGATCCACGCCACTACCTTTTTTTATAAGGTAGCATGTTAACAACAGATGCATATCTGTGTTTCCAGTCATGTGAAATCCATAGATTAGGGCCTAATTAATTCATTTAAATTGACTGATTTCCTTAAATGAACTGTATCTCAGTCAAATCTTTGAAATTGTTGCATTTATATTTTTGTTCGGTATGTATGTAGTACCAGTCAAAAGTTTGGACACACCTACTCATTCATAGTTTTTTCTTTATTTTTACTATTTTCTATATTGTAAAATAATAATGAAGACATCAAAACTATGAAATAACACATGGAATCATGTAGTAACCAAAAAAGTGTTAAACAAATAAAAATATATTTTACATTTTAGATCCTTCAAATTAGCCACCCTTTGCCTTGACAGCTTTGCACACTCTTGGCATTATCTCAACCAGTTTCACCTGGAATGCTTTTCCAACAGTCTTGAAGGAGTTCCCACATATGCTGAGCATTTGTCTGCTTTTCCTTCACTTTGCGTTCCAACTCATCCCAAACCATCTCAATTGGGTTGAGGTTGGGTGATTGTGGAGGCCAGGTCATTCCACAAATGTACTTTTGACAAGGCACACCTGTTAATTGAAATGCATTCCAGGTGACTACCTCATGAAGCTGGTTGATAGAATGCCAAGAGTGTGCAAAGCTGTCATCAAGGTGGCTACTTTGAAGAGTCTCAAATATAATTTATAATTTTTGGTTACAACATGATATAATGTGTTATTTCATAGTTTTGATGTCTTCACTCTTATTCTACAATGTAGAAAATAGCACAAATAAATAAAAAACGTTGAAGGAGTAGGTGTGTCCAAACTTTTGACTGGTGCAGTATATATAAATTGGTCCGTGGGCCCCTTGTGGCCAGGGGCCCTACGCGACCACTTATGTTGCTTATGCCTGGAGCCGGCATTGGCTGCTGCAATTGGAGTTGGTTTGTGTGTGGGTGTGTGTGTGCACAAGCATGTGTGCATGAATCTGGACAGGAGAACATTCATTCACTCTGATTGAAAGTGCAGTCAAACTCTCACCTCAGTTAAGAGCACCAGTGAGCAACACTTACACGCCCCTTTCCCCTTCCCACTCACTCATGTCTACATGTGATGGAAAAGGTGTAATGTGTCATACTCAAACCTGTGGTAGGATACAATGGGTTTGCTTTGTTTGAGAAAGCTTGAGATGTGTGAGAAGGCTTTAGATGTGTCCAAAGTGATTTCACTTGTCAGGATGGGGAAAAAGCAGTCCAATTTGCATTTGAAATCTTAACAAAGAAGGAATGTTTTTTTTCTCACTAAACAAGTCATGTTTTTTATGAGGTAAAATGAATTGAAGTATGGGAATAGAATAGTCACTGTCAAAGTGACTGTTTCCTTTTGCATTTTACATTTTGGTCATTTAGTAGACACTCATCCAGAGTGACTTAATCAGACTCCATTCTGCAAGTACCATACCCACCTCACCAATTTGTCTCCATCAGACTTGTATTTCAGTTTACGACCATCCTTTTTTCTAGAACAGATTTTTGATCAGTGTAACAGGAAGCACAAATGTTGTCCCCTGTAGGACTGTTTATTAGATCTGATTAGAGATCAGTGTTCAAGCAAACCATTGAATCATTTATGGACAGTTTTTTTTGTATTAATGTTTTAAAGGCAGAGTGCAGTGAAACTTGATTATCCTGTGTTTTATATATATTTCCACACTGGTTGGAATAATACTGACATTCTGAAAATGATACTAATGCCATATTAGGGTAAGAGCAGTTTGAAAAGGCCTCCTGTTTTGGTGGGATGGAGTTTTGGCCTGCCTAGCGACATCACCAGGCGGTTAATTAGTTAATGGTTAAATCCATTTGAATTCAATAGCTTTTTGACAGCACCACTTTTGATTTCCTTTTGATGTGAACGAAACGTTCCATACATGCAGTATTTGCCCATTGCATAAGTGCTCATAAAGTTACTTTTTGGACCTGAATACCAAATCATTCAAGAGATAATAGTGCTCAAAAGTTGACCTATTTTGCATTGCCTATCATACCATGAGATAGGCTTGGACGGTGTCCAGATTGTAATACCTTCATACCGACCTTGTGCGATACTTGGATATTCGGTAATACTGGAAGTGAGCACAGGGGGCGCTGTTTTCCAACCGCACTGATAGTCTGTAACCCGTAGCTTAGCAGTGCTAACATGTACATGTAAAATCCCGTAGAATGCCAACTAAATGCTAACGGGTGCATTGCGAACATTCTGTAAAATTTCTGACCTAAACAAGTAACTCAAAAATGCTACTCAGTTTGCTGAACACACAAAACAAACATTAGCTAGCAAGGCTGTTGATCCAGGTGGGGATTCTCTGCTATTACCCAGCGAATGCTTGATTTTGGAAGAAGTTAGCTATATCGCGAACGAGCTACTAAATTAGCAAACCAAAATGCACAACTGCAGAGCATTTAGCACATTTTAGACAGTTAACTTAATAGTTGTAAGATATCTAGCTGGCAAACATTTAGTTGTGAATTCCATACTGTAATTAGATCACCTGACGCATGCTCCACAACAGTGCATGACTCTCAAGGTTTCGCTCTCTCGTCATTGTGTGCTTTTAAACAAACACCATGTGACTGGGGACTATCGTGAGCTACATAATAATGTGACAGATGAAATGAAGAACATCATGTTCTTTTATCTCCTAACATATTGCACAAGTTGACTGCAGGTATTTACTTACAATTTGCTACAAATATTCAAGTTGATTTAAAAATCGAAGAAATTGTTTCAACGGTATTGTAAACCATCCCGTGGCTTTTTCCAAATACCCCGTTATACACTATACCACCCAAGCCTACCATGAGACATCCATGTCTTCATCACTGGAAAAGATATGAGATTTGAAATAATTAAAAAGTTTACAAACAGGGTTGTCAAACTATTAAAACATTTTTTTTTTTAAACATTTGAAACGTCAATTATCCAAAAATGCGTGAAGTCCGATTTTTTTTTCTCCTTCATATTCCAATTTATTGTAGCCCAGACCCTATTTTACGTAATCTGAGGTTTTTGTGTTGTACCCACCATCGGTTGAGACCGAACACGCTCTCGAATATACAGGGTGGGTGTCATGTTTTGGCTGATAAATGTACTAAAATGGGAATACAATTGAAATTTCAACTTTCAAGTGGTATCGCAAAGATGGTTGGAGGTCCACATCAGGGAATATCTGTTGTTTTAAATTATACTGTCAATCRATCATAAATAAACCTATTAAAGTCATAGAAATATAGATAATAGAATTGTGGGTGGGTGGCCTGGCGGCCATCTTGTGCTAGTAATTGCAAGTTAATAGAGTTAAAGTACTCACACTCAACCATGAAAAGGAATAACCCAAGGAGGCCAAGATGTAAAAATAATATAATTAATTTAATCCATGCTCGAAAGAATACAGAAAGTGTAAGGTGCTATATAAAAAGGAACAGAGCATACGTTTCGGTCTTATGCCTTCATCAGTGCTGTACTAACAAATTTAAGAAGACACYTACTTAAGACACACCTGCTGTGCATAGCGGGCGCAACAGGTGCAGGCAGATAGTTGATTAGAAACTGGCAAATCGGGAGTCAATGCATATTAACAAGGAATATATAGAAGAGTATCAAAAATGGACAAATTCAAGTATTCAGAACACATTACTTTCTTCACATTTTGTTACGTTACAGCCTTATTCTAAAATGTATTACATTGTTTTTCCCTCATCAATAACCCATGATGACAAAGCAAAAACAGGTTTAGACATTTTTGCAAATGTATTAAAAATACAAACTGAAATATCACATTTTAAGTATTGAGACCCTTTACTCAGTACATTGTTGAAACAGGTTTGGCAGCGATTACAGCCTCAAATCTTCTTGGGTATGATGCTACAAGCTAGGCAGACCTGTATTTGGGGAGTTTCTCCCATGCTTCTCTGCAGATCCTCTCAAGCTCTGTAAGGTTTGATGGGGAGCGTCGCTACACAGCTATTTTCAGGTCTCTCCAGAGATGTTTGATCGTGTTCAAGTCCGGGCTCTGACTGGGCCACTCAAGGACATTCAGAGACTTGTCCAAAACCACTCCTGCGTTGTCTTGGCTGTGTGCTTATGGTCGTTGTCCTGTTGGAAGGTGAACCGTTGCCCCAGTCTGAGGTCCAGAGCGCTTTGGAGCCGGTTATCGTCAATGATCTGTCTTTACTGTGTATTCATTTTTCCATTTATCCTGACTCGCAGTCCCTGCCGCTGAAAAACATCCCCACGGCATGATGCTGCCACCACCATGCTTCACCGTAGGGATGGTGCCAGGTTTCCTCCAGATGTGATGTTTGGCATTCAGGCCGAAGAGTTCAATCTTGGTTTCATCAGACCAGAGTATTGTGTCCTTTAGGTGCCTTTTGGAAAACTCCAAGCGGGCTGTCGTGCTTTTTACTGAGAAGTGGCTTCTGTCTGGCCACTCTACCATAAAGGCCTGCTTGGTGGAGTGCTGCAGAGATGGTTGTCCTTCTGGAAGGTTCTCCCATCTCCACAGAGGAATTCTGGAGCTCTGTCAGAGTGACCATCAGGTTCTTGGTCACCTCCCTGACCAAGGCCCTTCTCCCCGATTGCTCAGTTTGGCCTGGGCGAACAGCTCTAAGAAAAGTCTTGGTGGTTCCTAACTTATTCCATTTAAGAATGATGGAGGCCACTGTGTTCTTGGGGACCTTCAATGCTGCAGAAATGTTTTGGTACCCTTCCCCAGATCTGTGCCTCGACATAATCCTGTCTCGGAGCTCAAGGGACAATTCCTTCAACCTCATGGCTTGGTTTTTGCTCTGACATGCACTGTCAACTGTGGTACCTTCTATAGACAGGTGTGTGCCTTTCCAAATCATGTCCAATCAATTTAATTTACCACAGGTGGTTTCCAATCAAGGTGTAGAAACATCTTAAGGATGATCAATGGAAACAGGATGCACCTGAACTCAATTTTGAGTCTCATAGCAAAGGGTCTGAATACTTATGTAAATAAATGATTTCTGTTTTTTAATTTGTAAAACATTTGTAATACTGCTGGTGCATGTAGACAACACTAGAGGGGAAACATACAAGGTCCAATTCCTCATTAAGCCTTTGGGGGTGTAGAGTTTTTAAGTAGAAGACTTCGCACTTCGCATTGGAGAAGACGCTCATTGGTATTGCTGCACCTGCTGCACCTGTTTTTTAATTTGTAAAACATTTGTAATACTGCTGGTGCATGTAGACAACACTAGAGGGGAAACATACAAGGTCCAATTCCTCATTAAGCCTTTGGGGGTGTAGAGTTTTTAAGTAGAAGACTTCGCACTTCGCATTGGAGAAGACGCTCATTGGTATTGCTGCACCTGCTGCACCTGCTGCACCCGCCTTTCATTTAAGCCTGAGTGCAATCCAYCATACTGGCTTTCTAAGCAATTAGATGTAAATATTTTAATTCAATTTAAATTGATGGTGTACAAGCTAAATTGCAGTGATCTGAAGGGATAGGTCCATTCTATTGAGATGACACCCACCCTGTTTTTAAGAGCGTGCTGTGTCTCAATCGATGGCGCGCACAACACAAAAACCAACATACAACATATGCAAATAGATAATTGACACTAAAGGTTAAGAAAATCTGCATAAAAAAAAAAAATTCATAAAAAAGTATACAATATTTTGACAACCTRGTTTTGTAAGCTTTTCAATTATATCAAACTCAACCATTTATATTTTCCAGTGATGAAGACATGGATGTCTCATGGTATGGTAGGGAATGCAAAATGGGTCAACTTGGGTCAATCTGCTGAATGTTTTGGCATTCACGTTCAAAAAGTAACTTCCTTGCCACCTCTTCCATGGACAGCATCCCTTTTGTTTAAATCAAAAGGAATGCTGTCAAAACATGATTGAATTGAAATGGATTTACCCTAATAGACCAATAAGAAAAATCTCTGCCAATAACAGATTGTTTGCAGTTTCTCCTCCCCACACTGACCACTCCCAGACAGTCCGAGTGAAATTCTTGCTTAAGAAATTGCTCTTTGCCGAGAAGCTTTTTTTGTTTCTTTTGACCATTTTAATTGAAAACAATCACAGTAAGGTGATTTTAAAATGATTTGATATTGAGATAAAAACGTCTGCATTGGACCTTTATAAGATCTGATTGGTGATCAGTGTTTGTGTGAAAATCATGTTATCCCTGTTGGGCTGTTTATTATTAGGCCTTATTGGAGATCAGTGTTAGAGCAGGAAGCAGACAGTCGTTTGAAAAACAGCTCTGTTTGTGCTACTAAGTCAACTTCCTCCTCTCCAGCTGTCTGCTCTGCTCTACTCTCACCCCCCATCTCCTTTATCTCACCCATCCCCTTCTCTCTCGCTCCCTTCCTACCCTCTTCTCTCCTCTCTTATCCGTCTCTCATCCCTCTCTCTGCCGTCTCCTCGCTCACCCCTGTCCCGTACCGCCAGTAAACTCATTGATCTAAGGCCGGTCTGGTGTTTGGTCACCAGTGTTTGACCACCAATGTTGGACCAGTGTTGGGACGTTGTAATGAGGTTTTGTTTGTGGCAGTCGGCCGTTCTCCAGAGCAGGGCTCTTTTCACAGCCACACAATGGCCCTTTGTTTCTGTGAGCCTCCGCAGAGAAAACAAACACTATCACAGACACACACACACACACACACACACACACACACACACACACACACTGACGTAGGCATGAGGAAATGGGGCACACACACACACCACACACACACACACACACCACACACACACACACACACACACACACACACAACCACAGCAGTGCTGGACCAACAGCTTGCCAAGACACTACTAGTATAGTTTTTTCTGTTTGTAGTGAATAGGGATCCGTTTGACTGAGCCTATTGATGAAAGCAGGTCAGGGGTTAGACGCCACACTCAGCAGCACAGTGGCAGTGTTACGCCTAGCTGGGACTGGAGCCAACAGCCATTGTGGTTCAAGCAGTGATCATTAGGATGATGGTCCTGTGCTCCTGATATGGTCCTGTGCTCCTGATATGGTCCTGTGCTCCTGATATGGTCCTGTGTGGCTGTTGGTAGACCATGGCGCTTGCAACGTTAGGATTGTGGGTTTGATTAATACTAATGTTAGGGGCTTTGGATAACATTCAGATAAACGGTATGTATTATTACAATGATGATTGTAGTCTTTGCCATTGAAAGGGTCAGGATCAATGACCCTGACCCTGATGATGATGATGATTGCAGTGGTATTTGTCGACTCCATTGTGACACTGCATTGACAGGCTAGGCAGTTAAGAGACTCAGTCAGGATCGAACGGCACTTAACACAGCATGGTCAATGTATATCTTACAGACACACACACCACACACAGCAGGAACCACAGTCAGTGGTTTAATCAATGTCTGTCATGTCTGCTCCAGTTACCTCAGCAAGTGTTAAAAGTTTGTCAGAACATCAATGGTGACAATCTCAGGGATTTTTCTGCCAGTGAAATCCTTAAGTAGGCCGCCTAAGCATTGTAAAGTGTGTGTGTGTGTGTGTAAAAAAAACTAAAACAAAACAGACACACCTCTCCCACCTTACCCCCATGCCCCCCCCCATCTCATCACACCTTCTCTGCCCGTCTTCCCCCCCACCTCTCACTCTTTCTCTCTCGTCCCACATCTGGAACTCTTTAAGGCAGAAATGAGTTATACGTCTCCAATAACAATCCTGAAAACCCTCTCCCTTTCTCTTTTCTCTCGCTCTCTCCATTCTCCTCACTTTCAGGCAGGGTCCTTGATTTGATTTATTTATTATTTTCC
>NC_036842.1:40511287-40604246 GCF_002910315.2 Salvelinus sp. IW2-2015 | reverse complement strand
ACACACACACACACACACACACACACACACACACACACACACACACACACACACACACACACACACGTGTTCTGCCATAGATTGCTGGCTTGGCTGCTCTGTAATAGTTGGCCATTTGCACTATTTGATCCCACTGCTAGATGATATGGCATCCCAATGTGATCAATTTTATTGCTGTTATCACAAGCAAAATGGGATGAGTAAGCCTTTCCTCCCATTATAATTGGTATCGATTTGTCTGGTACATTTAGTGTGTGTGTGTGCGTGCACATGTGCATAGGAGTATTGTTTGATGGAAAATGGAACATTGATCTAGATGAGTGGCGAGGTTGGTTGCATTGTTGGATGGACTGTTTTCAAATGAAATCAAATTGTATGGGCCAAATACAACAGGTGGAGGCTTTACTGTGAAATGCTTACTTATGAGCACCATTTCCAAACAATGCAGAGGTAACAAGTAAGACAATTATCACAAAAAATGTAAACAATTAACACAATAAATAACAATTGCGAGTGCATTCGGAAAGTATTCAGATCCCTTGACTTTTCCCACATTTTGTTAAGATACAGCCTTATTTCTAAAATGGATTAAATAAACAATTTTCCTCATCAATCTACACACAATACCCCATCATGACAAAGCGAAAAACAGGTTTGTAGACATTTTTGCAAATCTATTACAAATCAAAAACAGATACCTTATTTACATAAGTATTCAGACCTTTTGCTATGAGACTTGAAATTGAGCTCAGGTGCATCCTGTTTCCATTGATCATCCTTGAGATGTTTTTACAACTTGAGTCCACCTGTGGTAGATTCAATTGATTTGACATGATTGGAAAGGCACACACCTGTCTATATAAGGTCCCACAGTTGACAGTGCATGTCAGAGCAAAAACCAACCACTTTCCTAGAGTGTGCGGCTCTCCTTTATGTTTTAAGTATTCTACTCCGCTAGCCAGCACCTCGCCTAAATAGGTGTGCATTTCTTTCGCCTCTAGAGCAAAAACCAAGCCATGAGGTCGAAGGAATTGTCATTTTGAGCTCCGAAACAGGATTATGTCGAGGCACAGATCAGGGGAAGGGTACTAAAAAATCCCTGCAGCTTGAAGGACCCAAAGAACACAGTGGCCTCCGTCATTTTTAAATGGAAGAAGTTTGGAAGCACCAAGACTCTTCCTCGAGCAATCGGGGGGGAAGAGCCTTGGTCAGGAASGTGACCAAGAACCCGAAGGACAACCATCTCTGCAGCATACCACCAATCAGGCCTTAATGGGAGAGTGGCCAGACGGAAGCCACTCCTCAGTTAAAGACGCATGATTCCTCCCTTCGAGTTTGCCAAAAGCCACCTAAAGACTCTCAGACCGTGAGAAACAAGATTCTCTCATCTGATCAAACCAAGATTGAACTCTTTGGCCTGAATGCCAAGTGTGACGTCTGGAGGAAACCTGGCACCATGGTGGTGGACTCAGACTGGGGCGAAGGTTCGCCTTCCAACAGGACAATGACCCTAAGCACACAGCCAAGACAACACAGGAGTGGCTTCGGGACAAGTCTCTGAATGTCCTTGAGTGGTCCAGCCAGAGCCCGGACTTGAACCAGATCGAACATCTCTGGAGAGACCTGAAAATAGCTGTGCAGCAACGCTCCCCATCCAACCTGACGGAGCTTGAAAGGATCTGTAAAGAAGAATGGGAGAAACCCCCCAAATACAGGTGTGTCAAGCTTGCAGCATCATACCTAAGAAGATTCGAGGCTGTAATCGCTGCCAAATATGTTTCAAAAGAGTACTAAGTAAAGGGTCTGAATACTTATGTAAATAGATATTTCCGTTAGAAATTTTTGCAAATGTAAAAAAATATATAAGAACCGGTTTTTGTTTTTTCATTATTGGTTATAGTGTGTAGATTGATTAGGGGGGGAAAACTATTTAATCCATTTAAGAGTAAGGCTGTAACGTAACAAAATGTGGAAAAAGTCATGGGGTCTGAATATTCTCCGAAGGCACTGTAAATTTGCAGTTGGTACAATACAACCCTTGACTGATTTCACATATTGTTGTGTTACAGCCTGAATTCAAAATGGATAAAAATAAATAATCTCACCCATTAACACACAATACCCCCATAATGACAGTGGAAACATGTTTGTTGACTTTTTTTGAATTTGAAATACAGAAATATTGAATTTACGTAAGCATTCACAACCCTGAGTCAATACACAACCCTGAGTCAATACAAAGGTTAGAATAACCTTTGGCAGCAATTACAGCTGTCAGCCTTTCTAGGTAAGTCTCTAAAAACTTTGCACTCCTTGATTGTATAATATTTGCACATCATTTTTAATGGTCTTCAAGCTCTGTGAAGTTGATCATTGCTGCACAGCTATTTTCAAGTCTTGCCATAGATTTAAGTTTAAGTAAAATATGTAACACGGCCACTGAGGAATATTCAATGTCGTCTTGGTAAGCAACTCCAGTGTATATTTGGCCTCCTGTTTTAGGTTACTGTCCTGCTGAAAGGTGAATTTGTCTCCCAGTGTCTGTTGGAAAGAAGAATGAAACAGGTTTTCCTCTACGATTTTGCCTGTGCTTAGCGCTGTTCCGTTTCTGTTTATCCTAAAAAACTCCCTAGTTCTTTCCGAGGACAAGCATACCTATAACATAATGCAGCCACTAACATGCTTGAAAATATGAAGAGTGCTACTCAGTGATGTGTTGTGTTGGGTTTTCTCCAAACATAACGCTTTTTGTTCAAGACATAAAGTTAATTTCTTTGCCACATTTTTTGCAGTTTTACTTTAGTGCCTTATTGTAAACGTGATGCATTTTTTGGAAGATTTTTTTTCTGTACAGGCTTTCTTCTTTTCACTCTGTCATTTAGGTTAGTATTGTGGAGTAACTACAATGTTGTTGATCCGTCCTCAGTTTTCTCCTGTCACAGCCATTAAATTCTGTAACTGTTTTAAAGACACAATTTTCTTCCTGTCTGGCAACTGAGTTAAGGACGCCTGTATCTCTGTAGTGACTGGGTGTATTGATACACCATCCAAAATATAATTAATAACTTCACCATGCTCTAAGGGATATTCAATGTCTGGTAGATAAAAAACAAACAATAGGTGCCCTTTGCGAGGCATTGGAAAACCACACTGGTCTTTGCGGTAGAGGTCGACCGATTAAGATTTTTCAACGCCGATACCGATTTATTGGAGGACCAAAAAAATCCGATACTGATTAATCGGACGATAAAAAAAAAAAATATATATATATATATAAATACAGTGGGAGAACAAGTTTTGATACACTGCCGATTTTGCAGGTTTTCCTACTTACAAAGCATGTAGAGGTCTGTAATTTTTATCAATAGGTACACTTCAACTATGAGAGACGGAATCTAAAACAAAAAATCCAGAAAATCACATTGTAATGATTTTTTAAGTAATTAATTTGCATTTTATTGCATGACATAAGTATTTGATACATCAGAAAAGCAGAACTTAATATTTGGTAGAGAAACCTTTGTTTGCAATTACAGAGATCATACGTTTCCTGTAGTTCTTGACTAGGTTTGCACACACTGCAGCAGGGATTTTGGCCCACTCCTCCCTACAGATCATCTCCAGATCCTTCAGGTTTCGGGCTGTCGCTGGGCAATACGGACTTTCAGCTCCCTCCAAAGATTTTCTATTGGGTTCAGGTCTGGAGACTGCTAGGCCACTCCAGGACCTTGAGATGCTTCTTACGGAGCCACTCTTAGTTGCCCTGGCTGTGTGTTTTTGGTCGTTGTCATGCTGGAAGACCCAGCCATGCCCATCTTCAATGCTCTTACTGAGGGAAGGAGGTTGTTGGCCAAGATCTCGCGATACATGACCCCATCCATCCTCTCCTCAATACAGTGCAGTCTCCCTGTCCCCTTTGCAGAAAAGCATCCCCAAAGAATGATGTTTCCACCTCCATGCTTCACGGTTGGGATGGTGTTCTTGGGGTTGTACTCATCCTTCTTCTTCCTCCAAACACGGTGAGTGGAGTTTAGACGCAAAAAGCTCTATTTTTGTCTCATCAGACCACATGACCTTCTCCCATTCCTCCTCTGGATCATCCAGATGGTCATTGGCAAACTTCAGACGGGCCTGGACATGCGCTGGCTTGAGCAGGGGGACCTTGCGTGCGCTGCAGGATTTTAATCCATGACGGCGTAGTGTGTGTTACTAATGGTTTTCTTTGAGACTGTGGTCCCAGCTCTCTTCAGGTCATTGACCAGGTCCTGCCGTGTAGTTCTGGGCTGATCCCTCACCTTCCTCATGATCATTGATGCCCCACGAGGTGAGATCTTGCCATGGAGCCCAGAGACCGAGGTGATTGACCGTCATCTTTGAACTTCTTCCATTTTCTAATAATGCGCCAACAGTTGTTGCCTTCTCACCAAGCTGCTTGCCTATTGTCCTGTGCCCATCCCAGCTTTGTGCAGGTCTACAATTCTATCCCTGATGTCCTTAACACAGCCTCCTGGTCATGGCCATTGTGGAGAGGTTTGGAGTCTGTTTGATTGAGTGTGTGGACAGGGTGTCTTTTATACTGGTAACGAGTTCAAACAGGTGCAGTTAATACAGGTAATGAGGGGAGAACAGGAGGGCTTCTTAAAGAAAAAACTAACAGTCTGTGAGAGCCGGAATTCTTACTGGTTGGTAGGTGATCAAATACTTTACGTCATGCAATAAATGCAACATGAATTACTTAAAAATCATACAATGTAATTTCTTGGATTTTTTGTTTTAGATTCCGTCTCTCAGTTGAAGTGTACCTATGATAAAAATTACAGACCTCTACATGCTTTGGTAAGTAGGAAAACCTGCAAAATCGGCAGTGTATCAAATACTTGTTCTCCCACTGTATATATAATATATATATAATATTTATTTATTTATTTATTTGTAATAATGACAATTACAACAATACTGAATGAACACTAATTTTAACTTAATATAATACATTAATAAAATCAATTTAGCCTCAAATAAATAATGAAACATGTTCAATTTGGTTTAAATAATGCAAAAACAAAGTGTTGGAGAAGAAAGTAAAAGTGRAATATGTGCCATGTAAGAAAGCTAACGTTTAAGTTCCTTGCTCAGAACATGAGAACATATGAAAGCTGGTGGTTGCTTTTAACATGACTCTTCAATATTCCCAGGTAAGAAGTTTTAGGTTGTAGTTATTTTAGGAATTATAGGACTATTTATCTCTATACCGTTTGTATTTCATATACRTTTGACTATTGGATGTTCTTATAGGCATTTTAGTATTGCCAGTGTAACAGTATAGCTTCCGTCCCTCTCCTCGCCCCTACATGGGCTCGAACCAGGAACACATCGACACGAGCCACCCTCGAAGCATCGTTACCCATCTCTCCACAAAAGCCGCACCCCGCTAACTAGCTAGCCATTTCACATCGGTTACACCAGCCTAATCTCGGTAGTTGATAGGCTTGAAGTCATAAACAGCTCAATGCTTGAAGCATTGCGAAGAGCTGCTGGCAAAACGCACGAAAGTGCTGTTTGAATGAATGCTTACGAGCCTGCTGCTGCCTACCATCGCTCAGTCAGACTGCTCTATCAAATATCAAATCATAGACTTAATTATAACATAATAACACACAGAAATACGAGCCTTTGGTCATTAATATGGTCGAATCCGGAAACTTCGAAAACAAAATGTTTATTCTTTCAGTGAAATACGGAACCGTTCTGTATTTTATCTAACGGGTGGCATCCCTAAGTCTAAATATTGCTGTTACATTGTACAACCTTCAATGTTATGTCATAATTATTTACAATTCTGGCAAATTTAATTACGGTCTTTGTTAGGAATAAATGGACTTCACACAGTTTGCAACGAGCCAGGCGGCCCAAACTGCTGCATATACCCTGACTGCTTGCACGGAACGCAAGAGAAGTGACACAATTTCCCTAATTATAAGAAATTCATGTTAGCAGGCAATATTAACTAAATATGAAGGTTTAAAAATATATACTTGTGTATTGKTTTTAAAGGCATTGATGTTTATGGTTAGGTACATTGGTGCAATGACAGTAGGCTGTGATACAATGAGAAAGTAACAGGCACCGCATCAATTATATGCAACGCAGGACACGCTAGATGAACTAGTAATATCATCAACCATATGTAGTTAACTAGTGATTATGTGAAGATTGATTGTTTTTTACAAGTTTAATGCTAGCTAGCAACTTACCTTGGCTTCTTGCTGCCCTCGTGTAACAGGTAGTCAGCCTGCCACGCAGGCTCCTCGTGGAGTTTAATGTAAGGCAGGTGGTTAGAGTGTTGGACTASTAACCGGAAGGTTGCAAAAACGAATCCCCGAGCTGACAAGGTAAAAATATGTCGTTCTGCCCCTGAACAAGGCAGTTAACCCACCGTTCCTAGGCCGTCATTGAAAATAAGAATGTGTTCTTAACTGACTTGCCTAGTTAAATAAAGGTGTAAAAAATATATATATTCGTCCAAATCTGTGTCCAAAAATACCGATTTCCGATTGTTATGAAAACTTGAAATCGGCCCTAATTAATCGGCCATTCCGATTTAATCGGTCGACCTCTACTTTGCGGTTGAATCTGTTTGAAATTCACTGCTCGACTGAGGGACCTTGCAATTATCTGTATGTGTGGGGTACAGAGATGAGGTAGTCATTCAAAAATCATGTTCAACACTATTATTGCACACAGAGTGAGTCCATGCAACTTATTATGTGACTTGTTAAGCACATTTTTACTCCTGAACTTATTTAGGCTTGTCATAACAATTGGGTTGAATAATTATTGACTCAAGACATTTTCATTTGTAAGAATGAAAAACATAATTCCACTTTGACATAATGGGGTATTGTGTGTAGGCCAGTGACACAAAATCTCAATTGTATCCATTTGAAATTGTCTGTAACCCAACAAAATGTGAGGTGTGACTACTTTCTGAAGGCACTGTAAATATTATGTTGGAGGCATATGTTTGTTCCTGGTGAATACATACAGTATATTGCACACCAGGCATTAACATGGCTTTTAGTTTGGCCCTCTTGGGTCAGTTTTGCATTTTCCCTGCTGATCTGGGGTTTGTTACTATGGGACAATTTCTCCCTCAGAGCCAAAATTTGTGCAGATGAATTTAGGCTAACTTTATGAACGGTGTCACCAACCCAGTGTGTACAGAGTTAAAATTGTATGTGATCTAGCTTTAGTGGGTTATAAAGGTTATACCTGCTGTTCTCGCTCTTTCTCTGCCTGTGCGTGTCTTTCTATGGTAGGGTTGGGCAATATCCAGATTTTTATACCATCATACCTTTTCTGTATCATACCAGGGTATACGGACGGTATTACCGAATGTGCACACAAGGGGCGCTATTTATAAAAATATTATCATAAATAGGATTATTTCTTTATTTTTGACCCACAAAACAATTTAGGCAACAGGGATTTTGTTCCAGGAGGGAGTTGAGTGTCTCTGGTTTAACCAAGAAGCTTGATCTAGATCTAGACACGAGCAAGTTAGCAAACCAAATGCATAGCTGGAGCCCTGAGCTGGAAATAATTAATTTGACACATCTTAGATTTCTTATAGTTTAATCTTAACTTAGAGTTAGTTATAAGCAGTGGCGTAGCCCCCCCCCCCCCATATTTAATCGTATTTTTTTTACGGTATTGAAAATGATACTGTCGGTATTTCCAAATAGAAGCACATACAAAAGTACACATAGTCGATATCGCTGTTTGTACTCGCTTCCTGTCCGATCTCAGTTGTGAAACGCTGGCACAAAGGCTCAGGGAGTTGTGTGTGTGTGTGTGTGTGTGTGTGTGTGTGTGTGTGTGTGTGTGTGTGTGTGTGTGTGTGTGTGTGTGTGTGTAATCACTGTGTTTTTTGAGAGCCACAAGCAGTCAGTGAACAGGGGATTTTGATTCAACGAAAAAGAACCATTATTTAACCCAGTCTATCAGTGTAGAACATATTCCTTCTACTTGTCTAAAATGTTCATTATTTGTCGAAGCAGCCCGTTGTTGTAGACTTCACTAAATAAACCTTCACTCGTAAACTCTCTCATATTCCACTCTCTAGCTGAACCCTCCCATTGCCCTCTGATGTTATTTGGGATGCGTGCCAAATGGCACCATATTCTCTAGTGCAAAATGTTTGACGAGGGCCCGTAGACAGAGGGATCATTTGGGACGCAGACGTGGTCTTACTCTTCGTTTCCTCTGATGCTATCCAGCAGTTTAGTTTAATCTCATCCTCACGCCAGTCTCTTCCTCCCCATTAAATAACGACTCTATGACTCACTCTGAACACGGCTTACACTACAGGACAACTAACGCTGATGAACTAGGGAGAGCGAGAGGGAGGTAGGGAAAGAGAGGGGGGGGGGGAGAGAGTGAGCGATAGGCCAGAGGGGGAGAGAGAAAAGACGGAGGGTGTTGGGCAGAGACACAGTGAGATAAATACTTTTGATGCTTTCTATTGAGACATTCTCACTTACTTAAAAACATAACACTCCCCGTGAAACATCCCCCCTCCTTAAAATATAGAGAAGTAGAGAGAGAGAGAGAGATCCAAGACAGAGATAATAGCAATTGCATGCTGTTTTGCTTACTTTATGTGAATGGAAAACTGGAAGGCATAGTGTCCCATTTCTAGAGAGTTCTCTGCGGCAACAGTTTAAGACCGGTTCAACACAGACACGCACGGACGCGCACACACACGTTCAGGATCCAATGCTAATGGCTAATGTGAGAAGCAGAGGGTCTGGATTAGAATCTGGCTGGCTGGTTGGATTTTTCCTGGATGTCGGTATGGTTCAACTGAGAATTTAGTACTGGGTATCCCATAACCTCCGTGTAGAGGCTGGATGGGAGACAGGGCTGCCACCGAGACACCTGTGTAGGGAGGAAGGGAGAAGAGAGACAGAAGAGAGAGACAGATGTGCCTGTATATGCTTGCCAAGAGACAGTTCCTGCAATGGGAGGACCATACTCACCAAAAACAAAACGCACAACTCACATTTTTCCACATTTGTCTCTATCCGTTTCCCCATCAGCCCCCTCACTCCCAGATGAAGCCCACTCCATAGTCCATCTGTAGGATGTGATGGAGTAAGTCATTGTATACATTTCCTCTCAGGGGTCACAGGGTTAGGGGTCATCTTGGAACTGGTAGTGTCACGAGCCAGTCGGCACGCTCCGTTCGGTCTTGGCCCTCCTTACCCACAACTACCAGAGACCTCTTTGTCCCCCGCCCCCTCTCGCATGCCGCCGGTCACCATGGCAACGCCAGCCAGACAGGAAATCAGGGGCAGCATGGGAAGAACGCCAACAATGATTTACACAACCCTAGGTTGGAAGTTTGAGCGAGTTCTAAACAGAGAGAGAAAAGGCTCTGTCCTCACTGCTTAGAGGGGATGGAAAGAGGGACGTAAAGGGGGAAAAAGAAAGACAGAGAGAGGATTAAAGCATAATCATGCTGCTTTTTGTATAACTTTAGCCGTTTGTTCCTCATGCTCGCGCGCCATTCATTTTGTGCTTCCAGGGCGAAAGAGAAATATGGGTTCAGTTCTTTACATAAACCAGGCGGAACCTCATCCACCCCTTCCCACGTCTCCCCTGTATGATTACTGTTGTTCTAAGAGAGCCCCGCTTTTCCCCCTATAAGCACACACAGCTTTCCCGTTATGTAACGGATTGAAACCATTTAATGAGATCTTTTTTTGAGAATTCCGAGAATTGTATTTCTGTTTTTAAAGTGCCTCATCACATTCTGCTTTTTTAGCACTAGCTTTAGATGGAGGGTGGACACTTGAATGTGAACCGGATAGCACCTAAAAGGCTGTTAGCTCTTTCTAATGGAACCACCTAGATGAGGCGTACTCAAATCTGGACTTTGAGTCCACAGCTCCACTGTTGATGTTTTATTGCCCTCTAATCAGGGACTGATTTAAACCTTGGCCACTGGATGTGTGCAAGCGGACCACCAGAAACAAATTGCAATCCAATGTGTAGCTGGACTCGAGGTCCAGATCCGAGTTGGACTGACGTAGATTATTCAATTCAAGGTAACTCGAGCATTTGTACCCTTACGGCAGTGTCCCGCGCATGTCTTCATGATCTTCTACAAAAGTAACACATTTATTTGATTTAATACATATCCATACAAGTCTTTTTTTATACCCCATGTTGACCTTCCCCATTTGCTGCATTATGAACAACGAATGCCAACCATCACAGTTCTAATTGCTGATGGACATGATCTTGTGTGTGTGTGTGTGTGTGTGTGTGTGTGTGTGTGTSWGTGTGTGTGTGTGTGTGTGCCTTAACCAAACCCCAGCCAGTTACTACTGCCAATAGAGGCCCATTTTGTGGATGGCATGGCTGTAATATTTTATTACAACTCAGACCACAGAGTGGGAAAGAGGAGAACGGGAGAGTAGTGTAGAGAGTGCGATAGGAGGAAAGAGGGCTGTGTGCTATATAAGGCAAAGCCATCATCTACAGAGATGAACCTGGAGAACCTGGAGAGTCCCCTAAGCAAGCTGGTCCTGGGGCTCCGTTCACAAACACAAACACACCCCACAGAGCCCCAGGACAGCAACACAATTGGACCCAGTCAAATCATGAGAAAACAAAAAGATAATTACTTGACACATTGGAAAGAATTAACAAAAAAACTGAGCAAACTAGAATGAWATTTGGCTCTAAACCGAGAGTACACAGTAGCAGAATACCTTACCACTGTGACTGACCCAAACTCAAGGAAAGCTTTGACTGTGTACTGACTCAGTGAGCATAGCCTTGCTATTGAGAGAGGCTGTCGTAGGCAGACCTGGCTCTCAAGAGAAGACAGGCTATGTGCAACACTGCCCACAAAATGAGGTGGAAACTGAGCTGCACTCCCTAACCTCCTGCCAAATATATGACCATATTAGAGACACATATTTCCCTCAGATTACACAGATCCACAAATAATTTGAAAACAAACCCAATTTGGATAAACTCCCATATCTACTGGGTGAAATACCACAGTGTGCCATCACAGCAGCAAGATGTGTGACCTGTTGCCACAAGAAAAGGACAACCATTGTAGAACAAACACCATTGTAAATACAACTCATATTTATGTTTATTTATTTTCCCCTTTGTACATMAACTATTTGTACATCATTCCAACACTGTATATAGACATAATATGACATTTGAAAAGTCTTTATTCTTTTGGAACTTCTGTGAGTGTACTGTTTACTGTTAATTTTGTATTGTATCATGCAGGGATAGCCTGCAGAGTTTTGTCTTACTATCCAGGTCTGTGTCCAAACAATTTGAGCTTCTACTTTTAAAAATCCACCTCTCCAGAAACAAGTCTCTTACCGTTGCCGCTTGTTATAGACCACCTTCTGCCCCCAGCTGTGCCCTGGACACCATATGCGAATTGATTTCCCCCCGTCTATCTTCAGAGCTCGTGCTGTTAGGTGACCTAAACTGGGACATGCTTAACACCCCGGCCATCCTACAATCTAAGCTTGATGGCCTCAATCTCACACAAATTATCAATGAACCTACCAGGTACAACCCCAAATCCATAGACAAGGGCACCCTCATATATATCATCCTAACCAACCTGCCCTCTAAATACACCTCTGCTGTCTTCAACCAGGATCTCAGCTATCACTGCCTCATTGCTTGCGTCCATAATGGGTCAGCGGTCAAACGACCACCCCTCATCACTGTCAAACGCTCCCTAAAACACTTCTGCAAGCAGGCCTTTCTAATCAACCTGGCCCGGGTATCCTGGAATGATATTGACCTCATTCCTTCAGTAGAGGATGCCTGGTTATTCTTTGAAAGTAATTTCCTCACCATCTTAAATAAGCATGCCCCYTTCAAAAAATGTAGAACTAAGAACAGATATAGCCCTTGGTTCACTCCAGACCTGAATGCCCTTGACCAGCACAAAAACATCATGTGGCGTACTGCATTAGCATCGAATAGCCCCCGCGATATGCAACTGTTCAGGGAAGTTAGGACAAATATAAACAGGCAGTTAGGAAAGCAAAGGCTAGCTTTTTCAAACAGAAATGGAGAATAAGGAGAATAAGAGAATAAGAGCACCTCCTCCCAGCTGCCCACTGCACTGAGGCTAGGAAACACTGTCACTGTCACGGCTGTTGAAAGATGAGGACCAAGGTGCAGCGTGGTGAGCGTACATTTTTATTTATTTATAAAAATGACGCCAAACAAAACAATAAACCCTACAAAAACAAACCGTGAAGCTCAAAGGCAAAGTGCCCTAAACAAAGTCAACTTCCACAAAGACKGGTGGAAAAAAGGGATACCTAAGTATGGTTCTCAATCAGAGACAACGATAGACAGCTGCCTCTAATTGAGAACCACACCCAGCCAAACACAAAGAAATATAGAACATAGAATACCCACCCCAACTCACGCCCTGACTAAACCAAAATAGAGACATAAAAAGGATCTCTAAGGTCAGGGCGTGACGGAATTAATTTTGTCCTTCACCCAAATAGCTGATGTTCTGAAAGAGTTGCAAAATCTGGACCCCTACAAATCAGCAGGGCTAGACAATCTGGACCCTCTCTTCCTAAAATGATCCGCCAAAATTGTTGCAACCCCTATTGCTAGCTTGTTCAACCTCTCTTTCGTATCGTCTGAGATCCCCAAAGATTGGAAAGCTGCTGCGGTCATTCCCCTCTTCAAAGGGGGAGACAAACTAGACCCAAACTGCTACAGACCTATATCTATCCTACCCTGCCTTTCTAAGGCCTTCGAAAGTCAACTTAACAAACAGATCACTGACCATTTTCAATCCCACCATACCCTCTCCGCTATGCAATCTGGTTACCGAGCCGGTTCATGGGTGCACCTCAGCCACGCTCAAGGTCCTAAACGACATCATAACCGCCATTGATAAGAGACAATACTGTGCAGCTGTATTCATTGACTTGGGCAAGGCTTTCAACTCTGTCAATCACCACATTCTTATCGGCAGACTCAACAGCCCTGGTTTCTCAAATGACTGCCTCGCCTGGTTCACCAACTACTTCTCAGACAGAGTTCAGTGTGTCAAATCTGAGGGCCTGTTGTCTGGACCTCTGGCAGTCTCTATGGGGGTGCCACAGGGTTCAGTCCTCGGGCCGACTCTTTTCTCTGTATACATCAATGATGTCGCTCTTGCTGCTGGTTATTCTCTGATCCACCGCTACGCAGAGGACACCATTCTGTATACTTCTGGCCCTTCTTTGGACACTGTGTTAACTAACCTCCAGACGAGCTTCAATGCCATACAACTCTCCTTCCGTGGCCTCCAACTGCTCTTAAATGCAAGTAAAACTAAATGCATGCTCTTGAACCGATCGCTGCCCACACTTACCCACTTGTCCAGCATCACTACTCTGGACAGCTCTGACTTAGAATATGTGGACAACTACAAATACCTAGGTGTCTGGTTAGACTGTAAACTCTCCTTCCAGACTCACATCAAACATCTCCAATCCAAAGTTAAATCTAGAATTGGCTTCCTATTCCGCAACAAAGCATCCTTCACTCATGCTGCCAAACATACCCTAGTAAAACTGACTATCCTACCGATCCATGACTTCGGCGATGTCATTTACAAAATAGCCTCCAACACTCTACTCAGCAAATTGGATGCAGTCTATCACAGTGCCATCCGTTTTGTCACCAAAGCCCCATATACTACCCGCCACTGCGACCTGTATGCTCTTGTTGGCTGGCCCTCGCTTCATATCCGTCGCCAAACCCACTGGCTCCAGGTCATCTATAAGTCGTTGCTAGGTAAAGCCCCGTCTTATCTCAGCTCACTGGTCACCATAGCAGCAGGTATATTTCACTGGTCACTCCCAAAGCCAATTCCTCCTTCGCCCGCCTTTCCTTACAGTTCTCTGCTGCCAATGACTGGAATGAACTGCAAAAATCACTGAAGCTGGACACTCATATCTCCCTCACTAGCTTTAAGAACCAGCTGTCAGAGCAGCTCACAGATCACTGCACCTGTACATAGCCAATCTGTAAATAGCCCATCCAACTACCTCACCACCATATTTTATTCATTTTATTTATTTAGCTCCTTTGTACCCCAGTACCGCTACTTGCACACTCATCTTCTGCACATCTATCACCCCAGTGTTTAATTTGCCATACTGTAATAATTTCACCACTATGGCCTATTTATTGCCTCACCCCCCTTATCCTACCTCATTTGCACACACTGTATATAGACGTTCTCTATTGTATTATTGACTGTATATTTGTTTATTCCATGTGTAACTCTGTGTTGTTGTTTGTGTCGCACTGCTTTGCTTTATCTTGGCCAGGTCGCAGTTGTAAATGAGAACTTGTTCTCAACTAGCCTACCTGGTTAAATAAAGGTGAAATAAAAAATAAATAAATAAAATGTTATTTCACTTTTGTATGTTATCTACTTCACTTGCTTTGGCAATGTTAACATATGTTTCCCATGCCAATAAAGCCCTTGAATTTAATTGAATCTAGAGAGAGCTGTGTGCCGTATAAGGGAATTACAATTTTTTAACTATTTATTGGCACTATTCAACCTTTTTGTAATAGTTCAATAAGCGAGAGAGTGAAAGGGGAAGGGAGAGGATGATGGAAGGTAATGTGCTGTGGGAGAGTAGGAGAGAGGTGGAGAGAGGGGAATGTACTGTAAAAGAAAGAGTGAGGACAGTGTGCTGTATGAGAGGGGGAGAAAAGAGTGTGCTGTATAAGTGAGAGGGAGAGAGGAGGGGCGAGCGAGAGGGGAGTGTGCTGTATAAGTGAGAGGGAGAGAGGAGGGGCGAGCGAGAGGGGAGTGTGCTGTATAAGTGAGAGGGAGAGAGGAGCGGCGAGCGAGAAGGGGTGTGCTGTATAAGTGGAAACAGATCTGCGTGTCTAGGGGATTTACACTAATTGCTCCTCGCTGTGCTCTCTGATGAAATCTCAGAGTCTGTTCGGACAGAGCGGGGACACAGGGATGGATGGAGAGATAGTAGAACAAGAGGTTTGGCAGGAGAGAGGGATCACAATCACCCCATCCGCTATTTCAACCCTGTCTATTAGGTAGCCTTCACTGACTGGGATGTGGAGCAAGCAACAACCACAATGCTTTTTTGAATACTGTGTGTGTGTGTGTGTGTGTGTGTGTATTCTTGTGTGTGTGTGTGTATTCTTGTGTGTGTGTGTGTATTATTTTGTGTGTGTGTGTGTATTCTTGTGTGTGTGCGCACGCTTGTGTGTGTGTATTCTTGTGTGTGTGCTCGTGCATGCTAGCCTGGGTGTATTTATTTGTGGGTGTGTAATGACAGACTACAATTTTTCTCACCAACCAGTGCTGTAGAAAACCAAAAAGCACCCTGGTTTCTTTTGGATGGGGAGAGTGATGTCTTTCTCTCTCTTCTTTCAAGCCTCAAGTCTTTTTTTGTAAATGGTCAGAATGAGTGGGCTTTTGTGATTAGTATCAGTGACCTCTTTGTCTGGTCAGAGCAGAAGTGTGTGGAGCTCAATGCCCGAGCCTAGACATACTACACTGGAAATGCTAACACATGCACACACACGCTGGTAAAGCAAATACACACTCATTTGTAGCCTCTCTGTTAGCTAATCACACTGCTCTCAGAATACCACAGAACGATGAGAATATGAGTAATTWTGTCACGTTAAATTTACTAAAGGGCCACATGAAAAGTTAGTGACTTGAATGGTTATAATTGGAGACCTAGGGAGGAGTGAGCAAATAGCATCCCCCTGAACAAATAGCATCAGAAAAAGCCAACGTTCTTTCCTCCATGACGGGAATACATGCCAGTGTACAAGGCATAGTGTTGCTGGAGTGTGTACGTTTTTTTGTGTGAGACTGCGCATGTGCAAAGAGTACAAGTAAGCAAGTTCTCGGCAGGACATTATTAGTCTATTGGCAGGAAAATATGAATAACAGAGTTTGGCCTTGATGGATTTAGACTCTGCCCCCACGTGAGCCCTGTCAAACGTGTGCCGGCCACACACACACACACCTGCAGTCATTTAGTGCCACTCCAAAAAATAGGATTTCTGCCGAGACAAGCTTTTAAAGGGATATTCAAGCCCATGGATACCATTTGTATGTATATCTGTGCAGTTTCAAGGAAGTTGCTAAACTAGCGTTAGCGCAATGACTGGAAGTCTATGGGAACAGCTGTGACATATTTAATTATGTTATATTATGCTAATTCCCCTGTGGTGGACATAACGTGTTAATACATTACACAGACTAATGTTTTCACCACACATGAATTACAGGAAATACATAAGATGTTAGTATTAAAGTACATAGTCATCACAAGCTCACAAAATCGATTGCTTAAAACAAATCAATATCTTTGGTTTAGTACTAGTGTTTTTGTCATACGTGCCAGTCTGTATTGGGTCTTAGAGCACATCTGTCATTTTCAGACCATGGTGGCTAGAAAAAAATTGGGCAGTCCTCGTATGAATTAGTGGATTTTAGGGTTAAGCTACCATTCAAATGAAAGCCAACCCCTGTCACTATTTAGAAACAGATGTGAGGTGGTGATTTGTTGAAATGATCCAGTCAAAAAAGTTTTGTTTTCTTTTCCGTGTTGGCCATCTACCGGAAAAAAAGTTGCTAAATGTGACTCGTTTCAGTAAACTAGGCATATGTTGCAGGTCACTACTTCACGAGAGCCATTTGAACGTAAACTMTCTTTTTCATTTTTTTTTCAAAATGCATTTTTGGGCAGAAATGCCTTCTGGAACATGTAAACTTTGATGTGCCTTAATAACAGACTTGTATGCCATCTGTAAATACGAATAAAATGTTTTAATTACGAGCCTATTTGGTTAAGCCACAGAAAAAGTCAGCAACCTTCCCGCTAGCCATGATTGGCTGAGATAATGAGTGGACTCGAGATGCCGAGAGATGAGTTTGGATTGGTCTGTCATATAGCAAGCTTCTGTCGATTTGAGCTGGTCAGTATGTGTAGGTAATCCTGTCTTTTTTATAGTATCGCGTAGTAGAARTGCATAAGTGTTGCTCTCCACTTTATGGAGGACCGACTTTTGAAATCAGTGGAATTAGAGTATGATAGCTAAGGAGATGGAGAAAACACCTGTCTCCGGATGACATCTTCAAACTAAGGACAACCATGGCATCCGTGACAGGGAGAATGGTCCATCCATGACGTATACGGTTAAGATAGACTAGCTAGCTACATTTTCCGATATTACACATTTATAATTTTAACAGAAAATAGTTTTCATTTCAAGATAAAGTGTACTGTTAGCTAGCTAGCTAACGTTAGCTGGCTGGCTCGCTAGCTATCATTACGTGTATGACATTATTTGTATCTCAGAGCCATTTGCTTTGCCTAATGCTAGCTAACATTGCACCTGGTTGGTTAGCTACCTGCAGATTCATGCAGGGTAGTAAAGTCACGAGTTGGGATTATGTTTGTTAAGATTATGTCTTAACAAAATACTCCACTATGCAAGTAACCATTTCAATAGAATGTCACTGCGACAACTGTCGATAGACGTAGCTAGTAAATTCACTCTGGCTATCTACTCCGATTTCAGAGCACTCTCGTCTGAGTGTGCCAGAGTGCAGAATAACTGACAAATTTACGAACGCTCAACACCTGTTGAATATGGCCGGTGTCAGTAAACGTTGACAAAAATCGTAAATTGTTGCCAGCAGCACAGTTGCAGTCACCAACGCTCTGGATAACATGTAAACAGCCTAACCAGCTCTGCTAGGGCGAGTAAAATGGTCGGAGTGAGCTGTTTGATTGAGCTCTCATTTGTGTCTGGAAGTAGCTAGCAAGCTAGCCAACTTTAGCCAGTTAGCTTGGGTGCATGACTGTTGTTGTTAGGACAGAACGCTCGGATCTACCCTTAAAGAGATGGTTGGGGCTAAAGTGTGTGTGAACAATACTGAATGGGTCTAGACAAAGAAGCTCTCCAGTAGGTACCAAAACATTTAAAGGCCATTTTCTCAAAAGTGAGGTCACAAGTTTATCAACTTTCAAAGCAGAATTACGTTCCCATTGTTCCCTCAAATGCAGTGTATGATATACCCTTTTGTAGCTCTGTGTCTCTGCTTTCATCCAATGTAAAAAAAACACTATTTCAAATTTTGCTACATAAGACCGAATCAAGGCTGTCGGTCACAAATGACTCGGACAGGTTGTCATCTATCTACAGATATAAATGTAGTAATCCCAAATTCATTGAGGTTTGTCTGTTAGAAGAGCGCAAATGGTACATGTCGCCACTGTTATTATTCCAGTTGCATTGATTTCAATAAAATATCGATGTGAGTGATTAATTTGCACGCACTATTGATTACAGTAGAACAAGCTAATCAATTCCAGTCTTGAGTGACCGCTTGATAGATGTTGGTGCTTGTGCAGTTTATAAGCTACTAATTTATACTGAACAAAAATATAAACYAAACATGCAGCATTTTAATAGATTTTACTGAGTTACAGTTCAAATGCGGAAATCAGTCAATTAAAATAAATTCATTAGGCCCTAATCTATCGATTTTAACATGACCAGAAATACAGATATGCATCTGATGGTCAACAGAGACGTTAAAAAAATAGGCCTCACAATGGGCCTCAGGATCTCGTCACTGTATTTTTGTGCATTAAAATTGCCATCGATAAAATGCAATTGTGTTGGTTGTTTGTAGCGTATTCCTGCCCATACCATAACCCTACTGCCACCATGGGGCACTCTGTTCACAACGTGGACATCAGCAAACCGCTCGTCCACACGACGCCATACGCATGGTCTGCGGTTGTGAGGCTGGTTGGACGTACTGCCAAATTGTCTAAAACGATGTTGGAGGCAGCTTCTGGTAGAGAAATTAACATTATCTGGCAACAGGTCTGGTGGACATTCCTGCAAACAGCATGCCAATTTGCACGCTCCCTCAAAACTTAAGACATCGGTGGCATTGTGTTATGTGACAAAACTGCACATTTTAGTGGCCTTTTATTGTCCCCAGCACAAGGTGCACTTGTGTAATGATCATGCTGTTTAATTAGCTTCTTGATATGCTACACCCGTCAGGTAGATGGTTTGTCTTGGCAAAGGAGAAATGTTCACTCACAGAGAAATAAGCTTTTTGTGCGTATGGAACATTTCTGGGATCTCTTTATTTCAGCTCATGAAACACGGTACCAACCCTTTACATGTTGTATTTATATGTTCTGTTCAGTGGAGCAACATACTGGACAAGTCATCTGAACACAAGTGTGACATGTGTAGGGAGTAACTTGTATGTAACTTGTATGTATAACTTGTATGTATTCTACTTTATCAGGTAAAAACTACTGAATGAGCCCAAGCACGTGCTATGAGTTATTGATTTTGATATGAGTGAAATCGTGAAAATATGTCCTGACTATCATTAACGTATGTAGGGCATGGAGGTCTGCTTCTCTCTGAATTCCTCTGCTTTTCCTCTCTCTCTTTCTATCTCTCTGTCTGGGGCATGTTTGAAAGTGTCTGTCTGTGTAAGTGTGGTCAATTAGGTCGCTGACCTGGATTTAGCCTCTCTCTCTCTCTCTCTCTCTCTCTCTCTCTCTCTCTCTCTCTCTCTCTCTCTCCGTTCTGCCTCCGAAACACGTTTCATCCCCTAACCTCCATTCCTCCATGCCAGATCTGACAACAGGCGTGTGGTCATCCGCTCTCTCTCTCTCTCTCTCTCTCTCCTCTTCTCTCTCTCTCTCTCGTTCTGCCTCCGAAACACGTTTCATCCTCCTAACCTCCATTCCTCCATGCCAGATCTGACAACAGGCGTGTGTTCATCCCTATCTTCAGCACACCCTCTTCTCTCTTCAACCTCTACCTCGAGGAGTCTCTTCTCTTCCTATCCTATGTCTTATATTTTTCTCCCATAAAACCCCACGTCCTTTCCTCCTTGTTATTTCCATCGGCCCATGTCTTTCTTCCTTGCTTCTATTATGTCGATTCCTGTCTTTCTAACCAGTAACACGCCGATTGCTGAATCGCAAGGGCCGTGGTCATCAGGGCACGCAACAGAAAACATTTCAATGTTTTGCAAAAAAAAATATTTAAAAAAATAMTTGTTTCTTTTTGGAGAAGTACAGGGAGTCCCTCCCTGTTTTCAGTCCATTTTCATCTGTTTGAATCCCATTTTAAACATGACCCTTGTCTACGTCAAAACAGCACCTTCTTTGTGGTGGTTGTCTGGTTCGAGGGACAGAAATAACCACAGTGTACCGAGCTAGTCTAGCACCACGGGGCAGCACATATAGCTGGAATTCCCCAGTGGTTAGAGTGAAACGTTTTGGATCCCAGGGCATATGGAACGCACATGTAGCGCTATAGACTTTGTTAGGGTGGAATGACTATGGTTGCATTTTTTTATCTCGTCAGCACATTGGGTTTTCATGGGGCGTGTGTGTGTTAGCTTTTGTTTGTCAGTCGTTTTTTTCCACATGCCAATGTGTTGTCACATGAAACGCCAGCGCAGCCTCATCCGCATACAATGGACAGAGGACAGGACAGTACAGGGTTGTCCCCTAGTCAATGAAACTGCTAGTCCAGGCTTGCATGCGGCATTGCAGTTAATTAAGCATTAAGGCTTGATATAGCTCGGACTCGCGTGGCTTATTGCTTTAATTTWAAAAAAAATCTCAAATTTACCAATTTAATAATGCTGGATATTTTGTTACACCTGTGCGCTACATCCATATAAATCAAAAGCATTTGTTGCATTGAACAGTCACATCCTTCATTCAGGTCAGCGATGTCCTTAGCCTGGTTCCTGTTCCACATTTAGATGTGTATAATGAGTGTTTTAGTTGTTAATAGTTTGGGGACAGGAATATCGACAGCTAGCATGGCCATTGGCCACCAACAGTCCCCCACTGCATCCTGTGAATACTTCACTGAGCCCCGATTAGTCTAATTTTCTTGCCAAAACACTGAGGTTTGTGTGTGTAGAGGGGTGGCTGGGGTTGTCGGTTGTCACACGTGTTGCTTGACTACACACACTTCAGGCTTTGGTGATAAGGACAAGGCACTTGTGTGTGTGAGAGAGTGAAAGAGAGACAGATCCCCAAGTGTCTCTAAATTTGTCAGTCTGTGTTTTCCCTGTGTCTTCTTCAGAATTTCCATGTGACTGTGTGTGTGTTTATGCAAGTGTCTTAGTAGGCCTATTGGAATGCGTTTGTGGCCTTGTGTGTTCCTCCTTTTCTTGCACATCTGCTGTATCCCTCTCTGTCTCCCCCATTCCTCTCTCCGTCTGTGTGTGTGTGTGTTGTGTGGGCCATCTGTGTGTCTGTGCTGTGGTCCAGTTAGAAAGAGAGCCAATGCCAATGGAGCAGGCCAAGTTTCCTTTAGTCTCATATAGAAAGACATGACCATTGAGTGAAAGAAGAGGATGACGCACGGTGAATCTGACATCATCATCCCGAGACGGATGAATAAAGACTATTGTTTTATTACGGTAATTGAATTAAAAATGTTGCACTATTTCTGTCACGTGCAGAATGTGCATAGGGGTTAACTAGGGACTTTGGGGATGGTGAAACTCGACTCGGAATATGTGTGTGTGTGTGTGTGTGGTAGAAGAGGGGGGAGACAGCAGAGGAAGTCACTCAGACAGTAGTTAAACAAAGCAGTTCCTAAAAAGTGTGTAGCCTTCCACTCTGTCACAGCCTCTGAAACACAACTTTACTTTCTGCTCCTATCACTAAGCATCACTAAGCATGGGCGTAACTTCCAATAGGGACTGGGGGGGACATGCCCCCTCAAACACATTTAAAAATAAAAATGTTGTCCTCTTCAATTTTGTCTATTGCTATATCATCATATTAAAGAAAAACATTTTATTCGTAGACGCCATATGCAATAAGAGTGTGGAATACCGGGGTATTTGGAAAAAGCCACAGGATGGTTTTTGAATATCGCCAATACTGCTTAATTTTTGGAAAAATGTTATTGCTCCTTTTTAAGTAAATATCTGTAGTCAACTTGTGCAATATTATTGGAGATAAAGAACATTTCGTTCTTCATTTCACCTGTCCCATTTATTATGTATCTTACGGTCCCCAGTCACATGTGGTGTTTGTTTACAAGCACACAACGATGAGAGACCGGAGCCTTGTTAGCCAATTACTGGGATGCAGCATGCGTCAGGTGATCTAATTACAGTATGGAATTCACAACTAAATGTTTGCCAGCTAGAGATCTTATAACTATTAAGTTAACTGTCTAAAATCTGCTAATTCCTCTGCAGTTGTGCATTTGGTTTGCTGATTTAGTAGCTAGTTTACGATCTAGCAGGAAGAAGCTAAGTGGTTAGCTTCTTCCAAAATCAAGCATTTTGCTTGGTAACAGCAAAGAATCGCCTTCTGTATCAAGATCCTTGCTAGCTATTATTCGTTTTGGGTGTGCAGCAAACTGTGAGTAGCATTTTTTTGTTATTTTTATACTTGTATAGTTTAGGTCAGAAACTGTACAAAATGTTCGCAATGCGCTCGTTACCATTTAGTTAGCATTTTCGATAAGGATTCCTTAGTACTTGTTAGCATTTTGTTCACATTCTGGTACGTTTTTTGGACTTTGAATATTAGTACTTTTCACATAAATACCTGCAGTCAACTTGTACACTAGGTAATAAATAAAGCATATCACATTCATAATTTCACCCGTTAGATAATTTTTCATTATGAAGCTTACTGATACTAGTTTCCCAAAACAGCAGTTTGAGCCAGTCACGTGTGTTTGTTTACAAAGAAGCACAACGAGGAAAATCAGAGCTTCGTAAGGTGAGTCATCTCTGCAGCGCAACTTAAGTTACACTTGTATGAAATTCACTACTAATATTTGCCAGCTATATATCTTAGAACTATTAAGTTAACTATCTAGGATGTGCCAAATCAATTCTCTCCAGCTGGGTTTTGCGAACTTGCTAATGTTAGCTAAGTGGTTAATGTTAGCTTGCAGGATCAAGCTTCTTGGTAACAGCAGCAGAGACAATCTCCTCCTCGATTAAGATAATGTCGGTTTTGGCCTCCCGACTGGCGCAGCGGTCTAAGGCACTGCATCGCAGTGTTGCGGCGTCACTACAGCCTGGGGTTCGATCCCAGGTTGTGTCATTACTGACCGTGACCGGGAGTCCCATAGGGTGGCGCACAATTGGCCCAGCGTCGTCCGCGTTAGGGGAGGGTTTGGCCGGGGGGGCTTTACTTGGCTCATCGCGCTCTAGCGACTCCTTGTGGCAGGCCGTGCGCCTTCAGGCTGACCTCGGTTTTCAGTTGAACAGTGTTTCCTCTGACACATTGGTGCAGCTGGCTTCCGGGTTAACCCGCATGTTTGCATGCMCTCGTTAGCATTTACCTATCATCCGCTACGAGAATTCCATAGTACTTGTTAGTGATGATTTTGGGGATTATTTTCACGTTTGAAAAAAATATATGCTGCCCCTTGTGTGCACTACAAGTAATACCGTAAATCCCTTGATGGCGCAGGCACGGCATGGGAATCTGGATACCGCCCAACCATAATATTGTCCCCCCCACATTTCAAATAAAAGTTACGCCCCTGACCTACAAGTGTGACAAACAGGCCTTCTCCTGTAACACCTTACTAAAAGTAAGTGTTTGTACTCATAAAGCCTGTATAGGAAGCATGTCCAAGTGGAACAGTTGCAGTTCTTTATTCACCATGTACGTTCCACACTGGCTGTTTCACAGTACCATGTACAGTACGTGTATGTCCCAAATGGCACCCTATCCCCTATATGGGGCTCCCGAGTTGGCGCAGTGGTCTAAGGCACTGCATCTCAGTGCTAGAGGCTTCACTACAGACCCTGGTTCGATTCCAGGCTGTATCACAACCAACTGTGATTGGGAGTCCCATAGGGTGGTGCACAATTGGCGTCGTCCGGGTTAGGGTTTGGCCYGGGTAGGCCACAATTGTAAATAAGAATTTGTTCTTAACTGACTTGCTTAGTTAAATAAAGGTAAAATAAAAAAATTATATATATAAGTGCACTACTTTTGACCAGGGCCCAAAGGGAATAGGGTGATATATATGATGCACACATACTGCATGTGGTAGATTTTAAAGCACCATAACAGAAGCATGTAACATACGTTTTCAACATATGTTTTCATTTTTGCTCGCGTTGTTTTATGTTAGGCAACACAGTTTACGGCCGATGCACATCTGTGTAAGTATTAAAGCTCTACTGCTTATGCTATATCCTTCTGTTATGGTGCTTTAAAATGAGCCTCAAAGGCAGCTTCACACTTGATAAATATAGGTTGTGTCCCAAATTAGACCCTATTACTGTACCTATATAGTGCACACATTTTGATTGGAGGCCTATGGGACCTGGTGAAAAGTATTGCACTACATAGGGAATAGGGTGCAATAGTTAAATGTATATTATAAGCCCCGCCACAAACAGAAAGAGAGAGGTCACTGAAGAGGAAGTAGTGGTGGTGGAGGGGTTGCCATGCCTTTTGACCGTTAACTGAGTGGCCCAACAAGTCTCGCTTTGTCTGTGACGCATTTAGTGGCCTGGTTTACCAGGGGGAAACTTTTCCTAGTGAAGTAGCCTACAGAGGGATCCTTTCAGCAGCCTTGTAACGGTTTAGGGGTGTGTTTGGAGGGGTGGAGGGAATGCACACTACGACTGGAGGCTTCAAGACTAGCGGATCGTAAATAGCCTAGTTCCCATCCGGAACAGTTTGTGCATATATTAAGAAGACATTGACTTTTTGTTCGTTTTGGTCTTCGGCAAGTTTTTTTCCCCCCCGGCTGTCCATGCCGTGAAATATTTTCTTGAGGGAATCGAAAACTACGTTCCTTCGTCGGTGATTGGTCAATAGTGGGGATTCTTCAATGAAGTGTTTGTTGTCATTCGATTATAGACTACTCACTTTCATGCACTTTCTTTCACCTGAGGAATACTGCGCCAAACATCTTAGTTAGATGTGAAATTGCGCTACCAAGATACCAAGATCTACCAAGATCTTCTCTGCAAATTGTCAAAATGAATGACAGATTTATTGAGTTATCTTAGATTACTCCAGACTCTTTTGAGGAAGTGTATAGTGGCTACAGCGTCTCAAGATGGGCAAACAGTATTATTGCCGCTTTTCTCAAAAATGTTTCAATCGAATGTCTTTTAAGGGAGTATGGGAGTACACTCTTTCAGTTCGCCTAGCCGAGTTCGGCTAGGTGCCAGCCAAACCAAGCATTTGGAAACCTTAAAACCCATTTAGCTACTGCCAAACAACACGCACACACACGGACACACGGACACAGAAGGAGCAGAGTTGCAACCTGCACAAATTGCTTAGTTGTGTTTTTGCAGGAAATTGGCTGTAAAACTGCTAATTTCAAAATGTGTATAATTCCAGGAAACTCTAAAACAAAAGCAAAGTTCTCTGCTGTCAAGAAATGTTTTGCTCCGGGCCTCCAAAAGGCTTGGGCTGGCTTTGACTGTGTGTATGGATGTGGGTACGCAGGCCCGCGTGCCACTGCCACCCCTCATGATGAGTTGAGATTTCTTGTGGTCCCTACCCCTATCAAAGTTGCCCATCCCTCCCATAGAGCATCTGCCCCTCAGAACAATTGCTGTGTGTGTGCGTGTGTGTGGTCTGTCTGTCTATGCATGTGTTATCGTAGTGTCGATGTGTATCTATGTCAGACAGTGAGTGAGTGCCAAGTTATTAGAGACAAACAGTTAAGTCAAGCCATATCCTCATGGTTGAGGATGTCTTTTTCACTGCTTGTAGTGAAGAACACACACACACACACACACACACACACACACACACACACACACACACACACACACACACACACACACACACACACACTTCAAGTCAACACATACCAGACCTAGGCAGACAATAGTTGTATTTTGTAGTTTATTTGACAATACCAACTTTTCAAATACTCAAAGTAGTCGAATAAAGTTTATATAGAGTTTCAACAAAAATGATATTTTCTTTGATATTCAAATACAGGTTTCTGGAAAAAACAAATTTAGAATAACTCTCAGAAAACCAAAGGTATTTGAATATATGCAAGTTATTTGAAAACAAAACAAAATATTCATTTGACGGCTGCCAAATATTTGAAGACCCAAAAACGACAACATTTAGTTGAATTAGTCTAAATATATGATCATAAGCACATGGTTTGGAGGGGTCTTAGACGTCAATCTTTATGTAGCGTAGAATTAAATACACGAGGGACATAGAAGTAGACCTATTTTACAGCTTCAAAATGACTAACACATATATTTTCATAATGAGTGAGACATATGGTAATACAGTGTCACTTGACATCCAGTTCTTGATACTCGTTTAGTAACTGTGATAATTACAATAGAAACATTGTTACACAGGACTTCAGGAATTGCATAATAATAACATTGTGACATAAGTGGAATAAGGAACATTGACTATTTCTCTTGTGTACAGTACTTACTAAAACTCTCAGCTCTATGCAATTAAAATGCAATTACCAAAGTATTATGTATTAACATGCTAATAAAATGTTGCTCCAAACGTGTTTACAGTTTTAGTACACAGGCACAAAAACAGTTTCATGTTAAGTGTTACTGAGAACGCTAAAAGTAACAAAATATGGCTATTAGTTGTCAAAAGAAAACAACTAAATATTCCAAAACTTGAAACAACTACTGCCAAGTTAGTGGAAAATCATGTCAGTTTGTATTCTGTGTAAACTATCCCTTTAAGATGGTATAGTGTGTTTTTGAAACAAGAACACTTACCCTCAGGAGGACAAAGCATCCAACTTGCTGTTTGCAGTGTTTTCTAATGGCTTTGAATTACTCTGCTGTACTCTGCAGTATTTATCAGGTATCATAACATTTATTGCAGCTTTCGACCTTTTCACTGGCATGTTAAAAGAGCCATGCAGTAGTTGAGCGTCACAACTTACTTATAATTATCTGTACAAAATATCATTGGTTCATTGGTTTGGCTTGATAATGTACACCTGGGGCAATGGACATTTAGAAGAATGGACATTTACAGAATGTTCAGATAGTCATTTATTCTACACAATACATTTCTGTCAGGGAGAATGAATAGAGCACACACAATCTCCTATACTATTCATTCTATCTTCAACATGCAGTTCCAGATACAGTCCTGCCATTCGTTGAAGACAGCCAATCCAATAGTTTCCGTCTTAAAATATATATATTTTATTATTTTTTTTTTCTCATATGTATATAAATAAATTCCCCCATAAAAAAAGTTTTTTTCCCCACACCATATATAACTATATATATACCCAGAAGGACACACACACACATATGCACGCACGCACACACGCACACACACACACACACACACACACACACACACACACACACACACACACACACACACACACGGGGTAGAAGCTCAGACGGATATCTAGCAGACAGAGAGACAGACAGAGAGGTGGAGAGGAATTTGTTCTCACCCTCTGCATGGTGCCTATAGTGCTTTGATTAGCACTAGGTGTGAGAGGTGATATTTATCACCTTATGATGGGTTAGTGTTTCTGTGTGACTTTTGGTGTGTGTGTGTGTGTTTGCACGTATATGTGTGTGGGCATGTGTGTGTGTGTGTGTGTGTGTGTGTGTGGGTGGGTGGGGGGGGGGCTCCCTCATGCATAGCTATCACATCCAGTCTCCTGCTGCCGGAGACAAACTTTGAGGAGGCCTCTTCTTATCCCGACCCTATGGAATTTAGAATTCCTCCCTGGAGTTCCGTCATTCCCTCACATCCCTTGTTCCACCGTCCCTGAATCCCTCTCTACGCTACTCCTTTGGTTCCGCACGCCAGTCTTGAAATGCCATCATCATTTCCCGGAGTGGAGCAGGCCAATTGCTGTGTGTGTGTGTTTATCATAATAACAGATGGACAGCATGCCATTTCTAGCATAGATTCTCCCCCCTCAGGGTTTAGAATAGATCAAGGCTCTGTAACGTCCCAATCCGACCAAGGTTCTCCAAACTGCAAACGTTTTCCAAATGTTTACAAGCATCCAACAGGCCTTTTACAAAGTCTGCTAAGTGAGAGGTTAAGCTATCTACTTTACCAGTTGGGAGAATTATTATAATATATATATTTTTCTTTAACTAGGCAAGTCAGTTGAGAACAAATTCTTATTTTTACAATGAATGCCTTCCCCGGCCAAACCCTAACCTGTACGACGCTGGTCCAATTGTGCTCCGCTCTATGGGACTCCCAATCATGTCCGGTTGTGATACAGCCTGGGATCGAACCAGGGTCTGTAGTGACACCTCTAGCACTGTGATGCAGTGCCTTAGACTGCTGCACCACTCGGGAGTAGACAGTATATGTTAGTGCTAATGCAATTTGCGTGGGGTTGGACTCTTGGCAACACGTTGATCACTGCTTACTGCTACCAGGTGTGCAGATTTGTCAAAGAACGAACATCCATCTTGCTGACTGTCGAGGGAAGTGCCAATAAAGTCATTTGAATTTGAGAAGAGAAAGTGAGAGAGGCAGAGAGAGATCAAGCAAAACTCCAACTCAACCTGCTGTCTGTACGCCACATCCCATAATTACCCTATGACCGCCATGGAGATGTGTAGTTAGCTACAGTGAGGTCAAGTAATATGTATGACCTGGCTAGCATGTGTGGGCAGCAGGCAGCGCTGGTCTGAAAAACCAATCAGTGTGCTCGTGAGTGTGTGTTTATCTCTCTCTTTATCTCTCTACTTCTCTTACACCCCTCGTTCTTTCCTTCTTTCTTCTCCACCCTCTCTCTCCTTGCCCACATCTAACCACACGGGCCCAGAGTGCTGCTCTCCAACTCGTGGGAAAATACAGAGGCGAGAGTGGAGATTAAGGCTTTCACAGGACTAGTATGGGGGAAGACGTTATTAAAGATGGATAGGAACTGTGTAGAATGGGAAACGAATCTTTGGGTATCACATGGTACAGTATTCTCTCCTTTTCTCAAGGTGCTTTATTGGCATGATAGATTTCATATTTTATTTTTTTAATCTCTCCTTTCTTTCTCAATCTCCTTGGAGTGAATAGTAGCCAATTGTCACCTTTAATTTTACAGAACTACATTGCCCAACCAACCACGCACACACACACACACACATGCTCCATTCCTTCATAATCACTTTATCCTATGCCTTGGTTAAACCAGGCCTCTGGTAGAATTATTTTTGAAATTGAGGGTGGAAAAAGGAATGGGTGTTGGCCCGAGCCTGTTCAGCCCCAAAGCGTGTGTGTCTGTGTCTGTGTCTGTGTGGGTGCCTGTCTGTCTGTGCGTGTGCCTACCTGTGTGCGCGTGTCTGTGTCTGCACGTTAGGGGAGACTCTGGGCAGCCCAAACCTTAACCCTGACCACTTGGTCTGGAGCTGAGAGAGCTGTCCCATGAGCCTCAGCTTCTGCCTAGCCCTCAGCGGATGTGGGATTTCCCCAAAGGGGGAGCAGAGGCTGGCGTTGGGAGTGACCAGACGCAGGGTGAGGTGAAAGGCAAATGGGAGAAGAGAGAGAGCAGGGAGATTGGCAGCGCTAACTGTACCATCTTTCGGTTGGTGAGAAAGTGTGAGAATAGAACTTCAACAGTAACAAGCGAGTTACATGAGTTGTGTTCATTTGGGCACATAATGGAGGAAAAAAATCGAAACGGTTTGCAACAGAACTTGAAAATGTACGTTTCTTAATTGCCAATTCCAGGTAACTGGTAACACGCCACTGGTGAATAATCTGAGAACTATGTGCTATAGGTCCACTGTGGATCTACTTAGTAAATCATGACTAGAGAGCCTTCTGAGAGGTGCTAGCCACATCCTGACCACACAAGTGGTGTTTCCAGAACAGTCATCCATGTCCTCTACCCAACAAAGCCCTAAAAGGATACCCGAGGGTGTGGGAGGAGAGGGGGGGAAAGTGGGGTGGGTGGGAGAGGGTCTGGGGGCTAGGTGGCTATTTTTACACACACAGGCCCTGTGTAAACAGCAGATTTGGGCTGCATCCCAAATGGCACTGTATTCCCTATATAGTGCACTACTTTTGACTGGAGCCCTATGGGTGCCATTTGGGACGCTGACTTGGGGGTGACAAATCTGTTTGGCAGCTTGTTTTCATTCTACTACTCCCTAAAGAGGGATGTGTGAGAGCTGTTACAATGTTGGTCAACCCCCTCTTCTCTTCTTTTCTCTTCTCTTAGAAATACTTCAAAGCACAATAATGTTGAATACCCTTGCCAACTACTATCAACATTTATTTTTAATATTGCATAAATTATTTGCGTTCTGTAAGTTTAAGAAATCTTGCCTATTGTCTTGTCATTCTGTAACAAAAACCTTTATCTTTAAGATATTTTCTAATTTCTCTCCTTCGTGAGGAGGGAGAATAATGAAAAATCACAAAGGTAACAACGGTAGACCTACCAATTAGTTATCATTTTTACTGATAATGTTGTTTAATGATTTATTAAGTGATTAAAACATGTAATTCTGTTACGAAATCTGTAACAGAATGGCCGAAAAATCTGTAACAGAATAATTGCAATTGAATTGGCTAAAATGGGAAATTATAGTAGTCACAAACCACAGTTGGGTCATCTGCTACTGTGAAAACAGTCTGGACAACATCTCTCTGTGCCTCAACATGTCACCTGTGCAACTAGAGGCGACAAAACCCTAGATCACCTTTACTCAACACACACAGAAATGAAAAGCTCTTATCCTCCTGATTCCTGCTTACAAGCAAAAAATCTAACAGGAAGTACCAGTAACGTGCTCAATACAGAAGTGGTCCGATGAAGTGGATGCTAAGCTACAGGACTGTTTCGCATTGACTCACTGATGTAAAAAAAGTGTCTGTGTGTGTATATACAGATTAAGTCGGAAGTTTACATACACTTAGGTTGAAGTCATTAAAACTAGTTTTTCAACCACTCCACAAATTTCTTGTTAACAAACTTTGTGCACGACACAAGTATTTTTTCCAACAATTGATTACAGACAGATTATTTCACTTATAATTCCCTGTATCACAATTCCAGTGGGTCAGAAGTTTACATACACTAAGTTGACTGTGCCTTTTAAACAGCTTGGAAAATTCCAGAAAATGATGTCATGGCTTTAGAAGCTTCTGATAGGCTAATTGACATCATTTGAGTCAATTGGAGGTGTACCTGTGGATGTAWTTCAAGGCCTACCTTCAAACTCTGTGGCTCAGACCTCAGAAAAAAAWTGTAGACCTCCACAAGTCTGGTTCGCCCTTGGGAGCATTTTCCAAACGTCTGAAGGTACCACGTTCATCTGCACAAACAATAGTARGCAATTATAAACACCATTGGACCACGCAGCCGTCATACCGCTCAGGAAGGAGACACGTTCTGTCTCCTAGAGATGAACGTACTTTGGTGCGAAAAGTGAAAATAAATCCCCGAACAACAGCAAAGGATCTTGTGAAGATGCTGGAGGAAACCGGTACCAAAGTATCTATATCCACAGTAAAACAAGTCATATATTGACATAACCTGAAAAGCCTCTCTGCAAGGAAGAAGCCACTGCTCCAAAACCGCCATAAAAAAGCCAGACTACGGTTTGCAACTGCACATGGGGACGAAGAAATTTCCTCTGGTCTCTGATGAAACAAAAATAGAACTGTTTGGCCATAATGACCATCATTATGTTTGGAGGAAGAAGGGGAACGCTTGCAAGCCAAAGAACCCCATCCCAACTGTGAAGCACGGGGGTGGCAGCATCATGTTGTGGGGGTGCTTTGCTGCAGGAGGGACTGGTGCACTTCACAAAATAAATAGCATCATGAGGCAGGAAAATTATGTGGATATATTGAAACAACATCTCAAGAAATCAGTCAGGAAGTTAAAGCTTGGTCGCAAATGGGTCTTCCAAATGGACTATGACCCCAAGCATACTTCTGAAGTTGTGGCAAAATGGCTTAAGGACAACAAAGTCAAGGTCTTGGAGTGGCCATCACAAAGCCCTAACCTCAACCCTATAGAAAATTTGTGGGCAGAACTGAAAAAGCATGTGGGAGCAAGGAGGCCTACAAGCCTGACTCAGTTACACCAGCTCTGTCAGGAGGAATGGGCCAAAATTCACCCAACTTATTGTGGGAAGCTTGTAGAGATACTGGGGTGCAAAAGAGCAAGAGTGTAAGTAATACTATGGGGATGAGGTAGTTGGGTGTGTTATTTYCAGATTGGCTGTGTACAGTGCTGTTCTGACAGCTGATGCTTAAAGTTAGAATGGGAGATATAAGACTCCATCTTCAGTGATTTTTGCAATTCGTTCCACTCATTGGCAGCAGAGAACTGGAAGGAAAGGCGGCCAAAATAAGTGTTGGCTTTGGATGACCAGTGCAATATACCTGCATGAGTGTGTGCTACGGGTGGGTGTTGCGATGGTGAGCTGAGAAAAGGCGGGGCTTTACCTAGCAAGGAGTTAGATGACCTGGAGCCAGTGGGTTTAGCGACGGATATGTAGTGAGGGCCAGCCAACGAGAGCATACAGGTCGCAGTGGTGGGTAGTATATGGGGCTTTGGTGACAAAGTATATGGGACTGTGATCGACTACTTCCAGTTTGCTGAGTAGTGTTGGGGGCTATTTTGTAAATGACATCGCCAGAGTCAAGGATCGGTAGGTTAGTCAGTTTTACGAGGGTATGTTTGGCAGCATGAGTGAAGGAGGCTTTGTTGCGAAATAGGACGCCGATTCTAGATTTAATTTTGTATTGGAGATACTTAATGTGAGTCTGGAAGGAGAGTTTACAGTCTAACCAGACAGCTAGGTATTTGTAGTTGTCCACATATTCTAAGTCAGAACCGTCCAGAGTAGTGATGCTAGTTGGGCGGGAGGGTGCGGGCAGCAATCGGTTGAAGAGCATGCARTTAGTTTTACTKGCATTGAAAAGCAGTTGGAGGCCACGGAAGGAGTGTTGTATGGCGATGAAGCTCGTTTGGAGTTTTGTTAGCACAGTGTCCAAAGAAGGGCCAGATGTATACAGAATGGTGTCCTCTGCGTAGAGGTGGATCAGAGATTAACCAGCAGCAAGAGCGACATCATTGATGTATACAGAGAAAAGGGTTGGCCCGAGATCTGAACCCTGTGGCACCCCCATAGAGACTGCCAGAGGTCTGGACAACAGGCCCTCCGATTTGACACACTGAACTCTATCTGATAAGTAGTTGGTGAACCAGGCGAGGCAGTCATTTGAGAAGCCAAGGCTATTGAGTCTGCCGATAAGYATACGGTGATTGACAGAGTCGAAAGCCTTGGCCAGGTCGATGAAGACGGCTGCACAGTACTGTCTTTTATCGATGGCGGTTATGATATAATTTAGGACCTTGAGCGTGGCTGAGGTGCACCCATGACCAGCTCGGAAACCAGATTGCATAGTGGAGAAGGTACGGTGGGATTCGAAATAGTCGGTGATCTGTTTGTTAACTTGGCTTTTGAAGTTTTTAGAAAGGCAGGGCAGGATGGATATAGGTCTCGAAAAATTTGGGTCTAGAATGTCTCCCCCTTTGAAGAGGGAACCATAAGACGCCTCTACCAAAACACTACTCCAACGTCATTTCAGAGAATTTGGCAGTAGGTCCAACCGGCCTCACAACCGCAGACTACGTGTAGCTATGCCAGCCCAGGACCTCCACATGCGGCTTTCTCATGTCTGAGACCAGCCACCCAGACAACTGATGAAACTGTGGGTTTGCACTAGAGGTCGACCCATTATTATTTTTCAATGCCTATACCGATACTGATTATTGGAGGACCAATTAATACCGATATTTTTATATGTATATTTGTAATTATGGCAATTACAACAATTATAAATGATCAATGACCTTTTTATTTTAACTTAATATAATACATACATCTATTTAGTCTCAAATAAATAATGAAACATGTTAAATTTGGTTTAAATAATGCAAAAATACAGTGTTGGAGAAGAAAGTAAAAGTGCAATATGTGCCATGTAAAAAGCTAACGTTTAAGTTCCTTGCTCAGAACATGAGAACATATGAAAGCTGGTGGTTCAAAATGCCCAGTTCTTCAATATTCCCAGTTCAGACATTTTAGGTTGTAGTTATTATAGGAATTATGACGCYTCAACTATTTCTCTCTATGCCATTTGTATGTCATATACCTTTGACTATTGGATGTTCTTATAGGCACTTTAGTATTGCCAGCCTAATCTTGGGAGTTGATAGGCTTGAAGTCATAAACAGCGCTGTGCTTCAATCATTGCTAAGAGCTGCTTGCAAACGCAGGAAAGTGCTGTTTGAATTAATGCTTACGAGCCTGCTGCTGCCTACCACTGCTCAGTCAGACTGCTCTATCAAATATCAAATCYTAGGCTTAATTATAATAAACACAGAGAAATACGAGCCTTTGGTCATTAATATGGTCAAATCCAGAAACGATCATTTCGAAAACAARACGTTTATTCTTTCAGTGAAATAAGGAACCATCCGTATTTTGTCGAAAGCGTGGCAACACTATCACGGAACCAAAACCGTCTGCCATCGTGCATAAATGTATTTTGTCCCCCTACACCAAACGTGATCACGACACGCAGGTTAAAATATCAAAACAAACTCTGAACCAATCACATTAATTTGGGGACAGGTCGAAAAGCAWTAAACATTTATGGCAATTTAGCTAGTTAGCTTGCACTTGCTAGCTAATTTGTTCTATTTAGCTAGRTTGCTGTTATTAGCTAATTTGTCCTGGGATATAAACATTGAGTTGTTATTTTACCTGAAATGCACAAGGTCCTCTACTCCGACAATTAACCCACACATAAAACGGGGGGCGAGCTCCTTTCCATCCAGGACCTCTATACCAGAGGAAGGCCCTAAAATTGTCAGACTCCAGTCACCCAAATCATAGACTGTTCTCTCTTCTACCGCATAGCAAGCGGTAGCAATGCACCAAGTCTGGAACTAACAGGAATCTGAACAGCTTCTACCCCAAAGGCATACGACTGCTAAATAGTTAACCAAATAGCTACCTGGACTATCTGCATTGGCCCTCCTTTGCACTGACTCTTTTGACTCATCAAGTATGAGAAACTTGAATATTGTGAAAATGTGTTTACGGTGCGTGTTTACTGTGAAAATTAAGGCTGTACCCACTAAGCTACAGTTTTAAGTGGCAAAGTAGGCTACTGTGGCTATTTGATCATATCGTAAYCCTACRAGAGTGGCSAACCATCAAAAACAATGGAGAAAAATGCATCCCATAACATTTTGCTGTTTCATCATTCAGCCTACAGTAGCAGKAAATGTGTGGTGTTCAATGTAGAGGCCTACATTCCATGAGACTTTTGAAAAAAAACATGCAGGGCTTGACATTAACCTGTTTATCCACTTGTCCTTCAGACAAGGAGGTGACTGAACATGTTGTTGTTTGATGCAAGACACCACTTTACAAAATAAAATGTATTATTATTCCAATTCCATTATTACAAAGAATCAGACAAGTTATGCTATTCTTTGCCTATTGGCTACTTAGGTTATTAGAGACCGTCTCAAAATACAACACTGTCCCTTTAAGACATAAAAAAAATATCTTTACCTGAGCTATAACTAGGCTAATAACTCACTAACTAGCAAGGGATATGAACAAATGTGCCCAAGCGCATCTACTCACGACTCAAAGTGAATGGCACAGATCCATATTTGGTAATAACTATTTGCATATAGGCCTACTGCAGCTCTGATTGGTTTTGGCGCACAGGTCTGTGTGCTGAGTCATGCATGTCAATGCAATAGAATCATACTCCAATGCGTGCTGCCTGCAAGACAAGGCTTGCGTAGTTCATTTTGTTTCGGTATGCTACATTGAAAGGGGATAATAATGCGTTGATTTGAGCACAATTCCCACAGCGAAACGTTGATAGTGTTAACTAAAGGGAAAACTAGAAAGTTGAGTGAAGTTCAACCTCGTGCTTCTCTGCGCGCGCTGATATTTCATCTGTGCAGCAGTCCGAGGGGAGCTGTGGGCCCGCGCAGGCCGCAGTTTAGAGGGAACATTGCTCATCACATATGCTGCTGCTACTGCTTATTGTCCATCTTGTTGCCTAGTCACTTTATCTCTACCTATATGTACATATCTACCTCAATTACCTCGTACTCCTGCACATCTACTCGGTAGAGGTACCCTGTGTACAGTGTATAGCCAAGTTATATTTACTCATTGTGTTTTTTTCCTCATGTCATTATCTTTCTATTGTTTTTCTATTTTCCTCTGCATTGTTGGGGTGGGCCCATAAGTAAGGATTTCACTGTTAGTCTACACTTGTTGTTTACGAAGCATGTGATAAATAACATTTGATTCGATTTTTTTTCTCTCCAGTTAATGTCACCACTACGGACCCCTACCCATGAGCCCTCTCGTTTCATTTTTTGTAACCACCGTCCTCACCCATTGAGCATTAGAATACTAGCCAATGTATGGAACAATACCCACACATGCAGAGGAGGATATTGCATTCTTTTACCTTTGTGTACTTTGTGTACTATCACACCCATAATTATGCATTTCTGTTAGTACAGATCAGGGACCCATGATGTCATTCTGTTAGCGTCATTCTGTTATGTAAGGGATAAACGGTGACGTTCTGTACATGACCAAATAATGTACAAATACAATTTGATTACCTTAATGGGTGACGCAGCGTAGTTCATTCTTTCCACGGTTATATACAGAACGGAGGATCAGTTTGATATTTATGGATGCGAACCAGTTTTTATACATTTTTTATGTTCCGTGCAATTCTCGCTGGCAATGCTCTTATCCCTTGCTTGCTAGCCAGCTAGCCACGGTTAACACAATTATGACGTCTGCAACCAAAATAACAGCAAAGTAGTTTTCTATGYACATTTCATTTGGATACATCCATAATGATGAGCTGATAATGCCCAATTTTTGCCTGGCATAGAGAGAAAGGTTTGCCTTCTCGTCAGGACACTCGTCAACACTGATTGTTAATTAGGAGGAGATTGCATTGGATATCAAACACTAGGCTAGAATATGACAACCGAATTGAAAAATATCAGTWGCTGAAAACAGCTGGTCAAACTAGAAACATAAACACGTGGGAGGATTTGACAGTTTTAGCGGTGGAGGTGTAACCAATGTGAAAGGGCTAGCTAGGTAGCGGTGGTGCGCGCTACCAGCCTTTCAGTCGGTGACGTCACTTGCTCTGAGACTTGAAGTAGTGGTTCCCCTTGCTCTGCAAGGGCCGCGGCCTTTGTGGAGCGATGGGTACCGACGCTTCGTGGGTGTCAGTTGTTGATGTGTGCAGAGGGTCCCTGGTTCGCGCCCGGGTCGGGGTGAGGGGACGGTCTAAAGTTATACTGTTACAGAGGCAACCGGAGAAATTCATCTTCATCACTCGCCACGTTGGTCATCAGATGCCCCCCCCCCCAAAAAAATATGTTTCCTCGTTGAACCTGTGTTTACAATGTTTCCAATTTCAGTTTGTGTAGTTGCTGGTTTAGCTTTCTGTAACTTTGTAGGAAGTAGCATGTGTAGGTGCATATTGCGTCATGATTGCAAGGTGTCCCGATGGCTTTTCCAGCTGTCCCGTTATCTGGTTTTAATGTCCATTCTAGAATGTCCTTCTAGCCAATTAGACAGGAGTATTCAACAATGCTGTGGTATAACCGGTGTTAATCCACTTCACTTACTGTAGTTCAATAACCAAAATAATAGATTATTTTTCAAAGTCAGGGTGTCATATCATAGCTGACAACCCATTCTTTCTGCAGAACACTTTGAATCTTAATTCAGAGTAGGTATTTAATKATAGTTTTTGGAAAACTTGGTGACAAAAAATTGAGGGATKATTTACTGTAATTCTGTTACGGAACTTTACATCTGCACTGTTCTTCAAGTATATGTTTTGTAAAATATTGGTGGATTTTTTAAAAAGTACTCCTTGTGCATAGATTTGTATGGTTTGTTTAACTTTGCAATCAATAGTTTTTGTTTGGCATACATTTTAGAGTGAAAAATCAGTTTCATCATACTTCTGTTACCGTGCTATTGCACTTAGCAAGATAKTCCATAATGGAATCATAGATTTGACAGGGACATGACGTAGAAGTCATGTTGAATCGCTCTTCAGACTCTGACTGAAGTTTAGGCTGGAAGGATAAGGGATGGAAGACTCTGTCTCTGTTATTTATTAGATGCTGTCCACCGCAGGACTTTGGATTCATTTCTGAAAACTGACTTATTTGGTTACGCTCTGGGCAAGCCTTCTCTGACAGGCATCACAGCTTGTTAAAACACTGTTCGTGTGTGTTAAAGAAAGCAGTCTGTCAGCTATTATTTAGCCATTATGGCTCTGGGAAGAGCTGAGAGGTTGTCAGTCAGATCAAGTGGGCTGACTTGGCTTTAGCCTTTATAGCTTTAAACAGAAGGAAATGCACACAACCCAATGCGCACGCACGCGCGCACACACACCACACACACACACACACACACACACACACACACACACACACACACACACACACACACACACACACACACACACACACACGCACATGGCCCTCGTTGGGAAATAGTAAAAGGCAAATGGACTTTGGCAGGTACATCACTAGTGATACTGAGAGTGCTGTTTTGTTCAAGTTCTCTGGTTTTCTAGTTAGGAAGGGAGAGGAGGGGAGGTGAGGGCAGGGAGGGGAAGGGACTGAAGTCATATGAACATGAATAGTAGCCCTATATGGCCTACAGTGCTAAATATTGCAACCCTTAGAGTTGGTGTAGATGTATGTGAGGAGTTACATTGTTGCCTTCAGGTAACTAAACACAATATATGTATGAGTTACACTACTCGGCACCTGCACCGTAACAGCTGTGTCCACAGTGGCTTAGTCATAGTGATGCAGGTACACACACACACACACACACACACACACACAACACACACACACACACACACACACACACACATCTCCCCCTGTGTTTGAATTGTTGGCACAATTGGGCTCAGGAATGCCTGAACAGTGCCCCCGGAGATACACACACACACACACACACACACACACACACACACACACACACACACATGCTGTGTGTGCACATGTTTATATTTCCTGTCAGAAGCCCAGGTGCATGTTCATGATCTGACTGGTAGTGGTAAAGTGAGACAATTTAACTATGTTTACCTTGGAGCACGTGGTAAATATCTGTTCTTAGCAGATGATTTCAGATTAAATGCACACGCACACAGACATTCACTGGCCTATGTGGTAAATATCTGTTTCAGCAGCTGATTTCAGACGCACGCAGACATTCACTGGCCGTGTCCAAAATCTGTCTTTCCTACTACTTACTTAAACTGCATACTGTGTACTAATCGTACTACGTACTATTTAGCACGTACTGTTTAGTAAAAAAGTATGCAGTATGCCACGGCCAAAACGTACTACTTTTGGTGCGTTCAAGACAACTGGCAATTGGAAAACAAAATGAGCTCAGACTGGGACAAATCATGATGTTGGGGATCTTAAGGTCAGAGAAGTCAGAGCTCTAGGAAGCATTTGGAACAACATATTTGGAGTGAACGTAAGTGTACCGTAGTCCTACGCATGTATCAATTGAAGAGTCACCTGAATGAAGCATGAGAGGAATAGGAGATGCACTAGAGGAACGCAGTGGTGAGGCAGAAGGCTCGTAATAAGGACGACTGGCTAATAATCTGAACTGTGTGTGGTGAGCTTTCTGGCGCCCAGAGCTGCGGAGGCATCACCCAACTGTGTGCCATACATTGTGAAGGAGAAGTCCAGTGGCTACACGGCTAGCCCTCTACAAGATCATCACCAGACTCCATCTTCATCAAACATCTCACTGACCACCTTCCTCTGATCAAGCCATAACTGTCCCTCGCCCTCTTTAGAGGATGCATACACTCAGACCTAAGTGTATGTAAACTTCCGACTTCAACTGTATATACTTACATACATACATACATACATACATACATACATACATACATACATACATACATACATACAGTTGAAGATGGAAGTTTACATTCTTAAGTTGGAGTCATTAAAACACATTTTTCAACCACTCCACAAATGTATTGTTAACAAACTATAGTTCTGGCAAGTCGTTTGTGCATGACACAAGTCATTTTTCCAACTTTTGTTTACAGACAGATTATTTCACTTTTAATTCACTGTATCACAATTCCAGTGGGTCAGCAGTTTGCATATACTAAGTTGACTGTGCCTTAAAACAGCTTGGAAAATTCCAGAAAATATGTCATGGAATTAAAGCTTCTGATAGGCTATGTGACATCATTTGAGTCAATTGCATGTGTACCTGTGAATGTATTTCAAGGCCTCCCTTCAAACTCAGTGCCTCTTTGCTTGATATCTTGGGAAAATCAAAAGAAATCAGCCAAGACCTCAGGAAAAATATTGCAGACCTCCACAATTCTGGTTCATCCTTGGGAGCAATTTCCAAACCCCTGAAGGTGCCACAATCATGTGTACAAACAATAGTACGCAAGTATAAACACCATGGGACCACGCAGCCGTCACACCGCTCAGGAAGGAGACGCGTTCTGTCTCCTAGAGATGAACGTACTTTGATGCGAAAAGTGCAAATCAATCACAGAACAACAGCAAACAACCTTGTGAAGATGCTGGAGGAAACAGGTACAAAAGTATCTATATCCACAGTAAAACGAGTCCTATATCGACACAACCTGAAAGGCCGCTCTGCAAGGAAGAAGCCACTGCTCCAAAACCGCCATAAAAAAGCCAGACTACAGTGTGCAACTGCACATCGTGACAAAGATGTTTTTTTTGTTGAGAAATGTCCTCTGGTCTGATGAAACAAAAATATAACTTTTGCCATAATGACCATCGTTATGTTAGGAGGAAGAAGGGGGAGGCTTGCAAGCCAAAGAACACCATCCCAACCGTGAAGCACGGGGGTGGCAGCATCATGTTGTGGGGGTGCTTTGCTGCAGGAGGGACTGGTGCACTTCACAAAATAGATGCCATCATGAGGCAGTAAAATTATGTGGATATATTGTAGCAAAATCTCAAGGCATTAGTCAGGAAGTTAAAGCTTGGTCGCAAATGGGTCTTCCAAATGGACAATGACCCCAAGCATACTTCCAACGTTGTGGAAGATGGCTTAAGGACAACAAAGTCAAGGTATTAGAGTGGCCATCACAAAGCTCTGACCTCAAACCTGCAGACAATTTGTGGGCCAGAATTCACCCAACTTATTGTGGGAAGCTTGTGGAAGGCTACCCAAAACATTTGACCCAAGTTAAACAATTTTAAAGACAATGCTACCAAATACTAATTGGGTGTATGTAAACTTCTGAACACACTGGGAATGTGATGAATGAATAAAAGCTGAAATAAATCACTCTCTCTACTATTATTCGGACATTTCACATTCTTAAAATAAAGTGGTGATCCTATTTGACCTAAGACAGGGGATTTTTACTAGGATTAAATGTCAGGAATTGTGAAAAAACTGAGTTTAAATGTATTTGGCGTAAGGTGTATGTGAACTTCCGACTTCAACTGTACATACATACATACATACATATAAATATACATACAGTGCATTCGGAAAGTTTTCAAACCCCTTGACTTTTTACCCATTTTGTTATGTTACAGCTTTATTCTAAAATGGATWAAATGATTATGTTTTTCTCATCAATCTACACACAATACCCCATAATTTTTGCAATATATTAAGAAAATGAAAACTGAAATATCACATTGACTTAAGTATTCAGACCCTTTACCATTCGCCCACACAGCTCCAGCTTTGTGTGAATGCAACATTTCTMGGATCTTTTATTTCAGATCATGAAACATGGGACCAACACTTTACATGTTGCATTTTATAGTTTTGTTCAATGTATAACACTTTCTATTTCCGCATACTGAGAATGTGTCATGCGTGATTGCGTTGTCTCCCACCATTCGTTGATTTCGGTTGTGCATCCCCATGTCTAATTGATCAGCTCTCGTCGAAAATAATTATGACCTCCGGGCATTTAAATTATACTAGAATTCCAAAAAATCCACATACTATTGAACTTAATTTTTTGGTTTACTCCAACTGCCTAATATTTAGGACTCAAGTATCGGTATTTGGACATGGCCAGTCCCTCTGTGGGATGTTCGGCTCTGGATAACACAGCCATCTGTGTTGTCTTTATTATGTCATTCTGATAATACATGGATACAATTATCACCCATCCCTCTACTTCATTTTGGAAAGTTGGCTGTTTCAGGATGTGGTCTGTGTGCGTGGGTGTGTGCATGGATGTGGGTGCGTTTTTGTGTTTCGAGTCAGCATGTGAATGAAGAGTAAACTGGCCGCTGTCTACAGTAAAGGCACTGGCCAACAGACAGACTGAGACATTGATCTGAGTTCCCACTCCCTCTTTCAATCTATTGACAGATAGAGCAGTAGTGTCCCTTATGTAAAACCGTGAGCCTTTTTGAAGCCCTGACTCTCAACTGAATTTCATCTGAAATCATCTGCTAAGGACAGATATTTACCATGGGCTCCAAGGTAAACATGGTTGAGCTGTCTCACTTTACCACTACCAGTCAGAATGAGAGGCACCTGGGCTTCTGACAGGAAGTCTAAACATGTGCACACGTGTGTTGCGATGTGTGTGTGTGTGTGTTGTGTGTGTGTGTGTGTGTGTGTTGTGTGTGTGTGGTGTGTGTGTGTGTGTGTGTGTGTGTGTGTGTGTGTGTGTGTGTGTGTGTGTGGTGTGCTGTGTTGTCTTTCTCTCCGAGGGGCACCTGTTCAGACATTCCTGAGCCCAAGTGTGCCAACAATGCAAACACGGGGTGTGTGTGTGTATATAGGGGGGTAGCTGTATCACTATAAACTGAACTGAACTCTACTGTACTCTACTGTGATGTCCAAACTTGTGAAACATATATTTCTATGATTGGTACAGATTTGGTCTGGTCCGGACGAACCAAATGTGATCTTGTTTGGGGTCGGGGCTCATTCGAATAATAGCCAGTCTGTAGAATAATACCCAATACATGCAAAGGAGGATAATCCATATATTCACTAAAACATCACCATGAAGAGAATGACATTCAGAATTATGCTTTTCTAGATCAGGGACCCATGATGTTATTCTGTTACTGGGTGCTAATCCACTTCACTTACTGTCGTTTAATAACCCAAGAGATTGGAAGCTATTTTGTAAATGACATCGTCAAGGATCGGTAGGATAGTCAGTTTTATGAGGATATGTTAGGCGGCGTGAGTGAAGGAGGCTTTGTTGCAAAATAGGAAGCCGACTAGATTTAATTTTGGATTGGAGATGTTTAATGTGAGTCTGGAAGGAGAGTTTACAGTCTAGCCAGACACCTAGGTATTTGTAGTTGTCCACATATTCTAAGTCAGAACCGTCCAGAGTAGTGATGCTAGTCGGGCTGGCGGGTGCGGGCAGCGAACGGTTGAAAAGCATGCATTTAGATTTACTAGCGTTAAGAGCAGTTGGAGGCCACGGAAGGAGTGTTGTATGGCATTGAAGCTCGTTTGGAGGTTAGTTAACACAGTGTCCAAAGAAGGGCCAGATGTATACAGAATGGTGTCATCTGCGTAGAGGTGGATAAGGGAATCACCCGCAGTAAGAGCGACATCATTGATATATACAGAGAAAAGACTCGGCCCGAGAATTGAACCCTGTGGCACCCCCATAGAGACTGCCAGAGGTCCGGACCACAGGCCCTCCGATCGACACACTGAACTCTATCTGAGAAGTAGTTGGTGAACCAGGCGAGGCAGTCATTTGAGAAACCAAGGCTTTTGTCTGCCAATAAGATTGCGGTGATTGACAGAGTCGAAAGCCTTGGCCAGGTCAATGAAGACGGCTGCACAGTGCTGTCTTTTGTCGATGGCGGTTATGATATCGTTTAGGACCTTGAGTGTGGCTGAGGTGCACCCGTGACCAGCTCGGAAACCGGATTGCACAGCAGAGAAGGTACGGTGAGATTCGAGATGGTCAGTGATCTGTTTATTAACTTGGCTTTCGAAGACTTTAGAAAGGCAGGGCAGGATGGATATAGGTCTATAACAGTTTGGGTCTACCAGAGTGTCAACCCCTTTGAAGATGGGGATGACCGCAGCAGCTTTCCAATCTTTAGGAATCTCGGACGATACGAGAGAGAGGTTGAACATACTGGTAATAGTGGTTCCAACAATGGCGGCGGATAATTTTACAAAGAGAGGGTTCAGATTGTCTAGCCCAGCTGATTTGTAGGTGTCCAGGTTTTGCAGCTCTTTCAGAACATCTGCTATTTGGATTTGGGTGAAGGAGAAGCTGGGGAGGCTTGGGCAAGTAGCTGCAGGGGGTGTGGAGCTGTTGGTCGGGGTTGGGGTAGCCAGGAGGAAAGCATGGTCAGCCGTAGAGAAATGCTTATTGAAATTCTTGATTATCGTGGATTTATCAGTGATGTGGTCGGCATTTGATGGTGAGGTATTCCAGATTGGGAGAACAAAAGGACTTGAGTTGAGTTCCTGTATGTTATAACAATCACATCATGAATGGTTAATGGTGAAGCAATCCCCTCCGCCTTTCTTTTTCCCTGAGAGTTCTTTCTTCCTGTCTGCGCAATGGACTGAGAAACCCGCTGGCTGAATTGACAGGTACAATATATCCAGAGAGAGACATGATTCCTTTAAACAGAATATATTACAGTCCCTGATGTCTCTCTGGAAGGGGATCCTCGCCCTGAGCTCATCTACTTTATTGTCCATGGACTGAACGTTAACGAGTAATATACTCTGAAGCAGTGTATAGTGTGCACGTTGCCTGAGTCTGACTAGTGCCCCACTTCTTCCTCTTCTCCTACGTCGTCGTTTTGTGCAGCCCCCGGGCTGTATAGAGCTGCCTCGGGAAGTTCAAACAAAGGATCCGGGTCAGGGAAAACACATTTCTGCTTCAATTTCTGGTGAGTGACGCCAATCTAATATCCCAAAAGTTTAATTCCGGCTGTAGGTTGTAATACACTAAATGTTCTGAGCAAATATTGTAAGAAATAACACCAAAAAAAAGAAATTCTGCAAAGCTGGCTAGGAGTTAGACACAGTGTCTGTCAGCGACATCTTGTTCATCGTGTGCTCGAGCAGCCTAGCTAGACTAAGTCCAAGTCATCCACAACACTTTATTTACCCCGTGAGAAAAAAAGAGTATTGCCTAACAACAGAGGGAGTTGTGTGTGTGTGTGTGTGTGTGTGTGTGTGTGTGTGTGTGTGTGTGTGTGTGTGTTTAATCTTGTGTCCTCTAGTTTTGCTCTGTAAATGGAAAGGGAAGGGGGGATACCTAGTTAGTTGTACAAATGAATACATTCAACTGAAATGTTAAATGCATTAACCCAGCCCCTCTGAATCAGAGGTGCGGGGGGCTGCCTTAATTGACAAAAGTACCTGTGATGTCTATTGATGTCAGTTCGCAATGTCTCACGGGTAGGATGACGCTGTTTGAAGACTGGTAATTGGTGTTATTCCCTTGGTCCCTAGTTGTGTGTGTGTAGCAGTAAATAGTGAGTCACAAACTGCACCAGTGGAAGGAAGTCACATAGTTGAAGTGATAATGGAACACACACACACACACACACACACACACACACACACACACACACACACACACACACACACACACACACACACACACACACACACACACACACACACACACACACACACACACACACACTTCCAGCCAGTAGACAGACATAGTTGTCTTTTCTCAAGAGTTATTTCCATCTTTCTCAGCCTCCTCATCCCGAGATCTAAAAAGGTGTCAAATGTGTTGGAGAGAATCTGACTCAGTGAAGGCTTTGCCAGGCCTGGAGTCCTCTGGCTGTGTACCACATGTCTGTGTACCTATTATCCATCTCAGCTGTGGTGGGTCATCCATAGAGAACAGACCTGCACACATGCTTGTTTGTTCAATTGTTAGTTTGTTCATCTAATAATGAATGTATTCATTCACTCCAGACCTATACATCAAATGCGCCAATAAAGGGTGAGAGAAAGGGGTTTCAATCCTGGAGAGTGGGAGTGGAGAAAGGGGAAGAGTAAGGACGGGTGATGAGGGGGACCTTGACAGGGTATTAGAATGGGGGTGAGAGAGGAAGGGAGAGAGGGAAGGGGGTCAATTGATTCAAATGGGGTGTTGTTTGCCCCGTTGTTCTACAGGGCACATTCCAGCTGAGGGAGAATGATCTGATCACACAGATTAAGCTAAATGATCACCCGCACACACACACATGGATGACTAAATAAAACAACCTCTGTAGTTCTTAGTTGTGCTTTGTCCAGGGCACTCCTCAGTGTCACTCGTTATGACTGAATAGAGAGACACTTGTTCTCAGGGTAGAGGAGGGGTCACTGTTCCTTTTCAAACAGGCAAATAAAGCAGTCACCCCTTGATATGTTCCAGCCAATGAGCTACATCCTTTTACGATGGCCAGAGAGAGGCCAGGGGTCCTGAGGGTCACAGAGGAGGAGATGCCACTAAAGGGAATTGTTCTTCTCACAATGAAAAATAAAGAGCTTAGGTCTTATGTGTCAAGCATCTCAGAGTAGGAGTGCTGATTTTAGGATCAGTATTGCCTTTTCGATCACAATGAATAGGATCGCCTGGACAGGGGTTGCCTGATCCTAGGTCAGCACTTTTGAACGAAACGGAATCACTTTTTCTTGTTTTTCCACCCTGAGGGACATTTTGATATTTTTATTTGTCAAACACTCTCTTGGCAAACATTTTTCAGTGACGACATCGTTCCAATAATAAAAAGTTGATTTAATTACGACTAGGCGGACTGGGTGTGTTTGTTGCGTTAAAATGTGTATGTGTGTGGGGCGGTGGGTACTGTGTGTGAGCACATGCGTGTCAGTGTATCTGTATATCATTAGGGAAAACAAAAACAGCRTGGCGTGTCTCCACGCCAACTCCAGTCTCCAGTGCAACGTCAAGGACACATATAAAAGCCTCCTATCCAATAGCGGCCTGTGTTACTATCCACCCCTGTCTCCCAGACCTGACTTCAGTGCATGTGTGTGTAATGTGAAGTGGTGTTACGTTTCAAAACAAGGAACGTCGAAGGAGATTGAGAAGACCCCAGGCTCGACAGTGAGGGCTGGAATGTAAAACATAAAGAGGGAGAGGGGGAGGGCAGGGGAGAAAACAAGAGACGGMTGAGAGAGAGAGAGGCCGTGTCCAAAATCTGGGGTGCCTACTACTTTCTTCAACTGCATACTGTGTGCTAATCGTACTACGTTGAGTAAAAAGTATGCCACGGCCAAAATATACTACTTTTTCAAGACAACTGGGAATTAGGTGAAATTTAGACTGGGAAAAAATGGTGATCTTCAGGTCGGAGAAGTCAGAGCTCTAGGATGCTGCCCGAGTTTCTGACTTGTAATTCCYAGTTGGATGACTGTTCAAAAATATTTTTCAGAATTCCCTGTCGTCTTGAACGCACCATCAGTTACGGCTTAATTAGCATTTTATTGCATGACATAAGTAATTGATACATCAGAAAAGCAGAACTTAATATTTAGATTCCGTCTCTCACAGTTGAAGTGTACCTATGATAAAGATTACAGACCTCTACATGTTTGTAAGTAGGAAAACCTGCAAAATCGGCAGTGTATCAAATACTGTTCTCCCCACTGTATAAATATAAAAACACACACACCACACACACACACACACACACACACACACACACAACACACACACACACACACCACCCCACCCCACACACACACACACACACACACACACACACACACACACACACACACACACAAATGTGTCCACATTCATTGTTTCATATCTTCATTGTTTGAATTGTTTGCTTTTGATTGTTAGTGTATATCAATTCCCCATATATCAGCAGTAGTACATTTACTGTTAATTTCTATAATTTCTAATCTACTGTGTTTGTTTGGTCACGTTAATTTCTGTTAATGCATTCAATATATTGTTATTCCAGTCTTTTACCGTTCTCATTGTCGGAGTGGACACATTGTTTGAAGAGCACACAACCTATGCAATACTTGTGAGAAACAAGTGTTGGTTTTGTCAATTCAATTGAGTTATTGCCTTTTGTTTGGAGCGTTCCTGTCAATGTTGAGTAAGGATGCACACCTAATTATGCTTAGAAGTAGGCCTATAGGCTACCTGGCCTGCGCGCAAATGTCGGCATTTAAAAGTGCCCATTTGGGGATCTGATAGTATTTCTGAATGGCTTAAGAACAAATTAGTATTTACAATGACGGCCTATACCAGCCAAACCCGGACGACGCTGGGCCAATTGTGCGCCGCCCTATGGGACTCCCAATCACGGCCGGGTTGTGATACAGCCTGGATTCAAACCAGGGCCTCTAGCACTGAGATGCAATGCCTTAGACCGCTGTGCCACTCAGGAGCCCCGAGTTATGGTATGGGCAGGCATAAACATCTTATAGATGGCAATTTGAATGCACAGAGTTACCGTGACGAGATCCTGAGGCCCATTGTCGTGCCATTCATCCACCGCCATCACCTAATGTTTCGGCATGATAACGCACAGCCCCATGTCGCAAGGATCTGTACACAATTCCTGGAAGCTGAAGATGTCCCAGTTCTTCCATGGCCTGCATATTCACCCATTGAGCTGTTTGGGATGCTCTGGKTCGACGTGTACAACATCGTGTTCCAGTTCCCAACAATATCCAGAAACTTCACACAGCCATTGAAGAGGAGTGAGACAACATTCCACTAGCCACAATCAACAGCCTGAGCAACTCTATTCGAACGAGATGTGTCGCGCTGCATGAGGCAAATGGTGGTCACACCAGATACTGACTGGTTTTCTGATTCACGCCCCTACTTTAAAAAAAAGTTACCAAGAGATGCATATCTGTATTCCCATTCATGTGAAATCCATAGATTAGGGCCTAATTTATTTATTTAAATTGACTGATTTCCTTAAATGAGCTGTAACACAGTAACTTTGAAAATGTTGCATTTATATTTTTGTTCCGTGTAGTTTGAGGGGGAAGAACAACATTATAATCTCCTGTTCTTCTTTCTAACCATTATCATTTACATAAAAACGGGTCAGAAAACTCTAACCGATGACATCACAATAGGTCAGAACACTAAAGATAGTGTTGTCAAAAAGTCCCTCCGGTTTTATCTGTCTTACCATTGTTTGAGGGTGAGGGGAGATTTTTTAAGTGAACTGGAAACAGTCTGGATCTCTGTTCCCATCACCTCTCAAAACCAGCTCTGATAAAAACACATTCCTGGAGACTAATTGGTCTGTGTTTGCTGAACTGTTGTGTCTACAGTAGAGAGCGTGTGTGTGTGTGTGGTTTGTTCCCACCTATGTCCGTAGGCGTGAGTATCACAACCCCTAAGGACAAATTCCTAACAGGGCTTTTCAAACACACACACACTGGAGTGGACACCTGCCTCGCCCCCATAAGAACCTAACAACCTCTTCATTCATCACAGTGCAGAGGGAATAGATAAAACAGGGAGCGTAGGCTTCAAAGCCACTTCCACTCTCCAGAAAGAGCTCTGATTCTGGGCCATGAGGCTGGGTCTCTCCTCCTGCAGAAGCTGGAGAACCACACAATAACACAGTGTTTGATTGGACTGATATTGCGAGTCTATTACCCATTCCTTTGGATCCCACACACACGACACACGCGCACACACACACACGCACACACACACACACACACACACACACACACACACACACACACACACACACACACACACACACACACACACACACACACACACACACACACACACACACACACACACACACACACACACATGTAAAGAATGTGCACACACACCCTGTCCCTGCCTAAGATCTCTACAAAAGGGCATTTAGAAAGGTCCAGAGGGACAAAGGACCATTTAACATGTGGGTCTCCAACCTTTTCTAGCATGAGAGCTACTAACTTTTTTTTTAGCTTTCAAATAGGCATTCTTAATTTCTCCTCTCCCCTGCAACTCTTCCCCAGGTCTTAATGTATAATAGAAAGTAGTTCACTATGTTCTGTCAATTAGATTTTGTTCTCCCAAATTCTGTTTTATATTTTGAGAGGAAGTGTATACCGTAAGTGTATGTAACAGTCACAATACACTGGAAGAGGGGGGGGGGGGGGGTGAGTTTTGATAGCTAGAGCCTCTTCAAATAAACAACAAAACAACTTGGAAGATGGCAAAGAGAGAAGCTTCTGCGGTGGTGTTCAAAGTGGCTAGCTAGTTTTTGTTCTTAAAATAATCGCCGCTGTTTCATCGGAATGTTACGTCTTAGAAAACTGTTCTGCAGCCTTCTGCCTGCCGTGCCTTTAACCAGCTACATCCTTCAGTAGCACTAGAAGTTAGAACTGTTTCGAACAGTCACGTCAGCTACATGGTTACTTGCTTGTTTTTGAGTGACTTCACACTTAAACATTAGCCTAGTTAGCTAGCTAGGTACTTGTTGTAAATACCAAGGCTTGTCATCAGACCCTGTAACAGTTTGAACACAACACCAGGCATGTCATTCAGTGGCAAACATGGCAGAAGAAATGACGCAAAAAAAGTTTTTCAGTAAGTCCTGGTTATAGTTAGCTCTCTTGCCACCGCACTATACACTGCCACTAGTTTCAGCTAACGTTACTAACCCGGTAGCCTACATTCCTATTTTCTTGGTCCCAACACTTCTCTTTTGTTCTCTTTAGTTCTCCTGATTTGTCACATCAGTTTATCTTAATTGAACTGATTGTAGAGTTTATGCTACCTGAATGGTTACAACCTGACTGGGTCTGGCTAGTTTCATTGCACATAACCTGTTATGGTGAAGGTGCTGGTAAGCTGCCCTCATTACGGTTTCACCTTGGCATTCCAACTTGATAAAGTATGTGGCAGTCGAGCGATCTACAGACAGTTGACACAACTCTACTTTGCTCATGTTTTGGTTAATGTTGTACTTCATCTTACGTATTTGCAAGATCTACATGGAGGTGCAGCTGGTACATGCATGGGTGAAAAACAAGTGGAAGAACCATGAGCAAAAATACACAGTACGCTACTGTATGTTATCTTGACATTTATTACTCTGCTGTACTTGAAGTGGTAAGCGGTGATGGATTAGGTGCTGCAGGGGCTGCRACTCCATCACCCCAACGGTCATCATCTCCTCCCAGAAGGGTCCAGAGAGAAGGTGACTGCCAGGGAAGCATGCCTTCTGGACATTTTAGAGGCCAATATTAAGTTGTTTTATGTATTTTGCATGCTATTCTACTATTTTTGATGAAGTCCTTTAAAAAAATAAATAAGTGGATTTCTGTTTTCGCATTTAAAAAGTGTTTGTTTGTAATAATGTGTTTTACTTTCAAAATTTCGACATTCAAAAAATCACGAACATCTGAGCTACAGTATCTTGTTGCAGGTGCATGGTAAAAATTTGAAGTTGAAAGAAAAAATAAACCTGTACATTGTTCTTGCTAGTAGGCGAAGGGCTGTCCCCGACCCAAAAAAATCTTTGTCGACCGAAAGTCATCTGCTATTTCAACCAGTCGATTGGTCAAATTTTTAAAACATGTATTTTTCAATATATGAATCTAATTTTATTTGTCACATGCACCGAATAAAATAGGTGTAGACCTTACAGTGAAACGCTTACTTACAAGCCCTTAACCAACAATGCAGTTTTAAGAAAATACCCCCCGAAAAGTAAGAGATAAGAATAACAAATCATTAAAAAGCAGCAGTAAATAACAATAGCGGGGCTATATACAGGGGGTACCGGTACAGAGTCAATGTGCGGGGGCACTGGTATTGAGGTAATATGTACATGTAAGTAGAGTTATTAAAGTGACTATGCATAGATAATTACAGTAGCAGCAGCATAGAAAGGGGGGGGGGGGCAATGCAAATAGTCTGGGTAGCCATTTGATTAGATGTTCAGGAGTTTTATGGATTGGAGATAGAAGATGTTTAGAAGCCTCTTGGACCTAGACATTTTTTTTTTTTTTTTTTTTTTTTTTTTTTTGGGTTTTTTTTTTTTTTTTTTTTTTTTTTTTTTTTTTTTTTTTTTTTTTTTTTTTTGGAGCTCCGGTACCGCTTTCTGTGCAGTAGCAGAGAGAACAGTCTATGACTAGGGTGGCAGGAGTCTTTGACAATTTTTAGGGCCTTCTTCTGACACCGCCTGGTATTAAGGTTCTGGATGGCAGGAAGTTTGGCCCCAGTGATGTACTGGGCCGTACACACTACCCTCTGTAGTGCCTTGCGGTCAGAGGCCGAGCAATTGCATTACCAGGCAGTGATGCAACCGGTCAGGATGCTCTCGATGGTGCAGCTGTAGAACCTTTTGAGGATCTGAGGAACCATGCCAAATCTTTTCAGTCTCCTGAGGGGGAATAGGTTTTGTTGTAACCTCTTCATGACTGTATTGGTGTGCATGGACCATGTAAGTTTGTTGGTGATGTGGACGCCAAGGAACTTGAAGCTATCAACCTTCTCCACTACGGCCCCATCGATGAGACTGGGGGCGTGCTCGGTCCTCCTTTTCCTGTAGTCCACAACCATCTCCTTAGTGTTGATCACATTGAGGGAGAAGATGTTTTTCTTGCACCACACGGTCATGTCTCTGACCTCTTCCCTATATGACAACTCATCGTTGTTGGTGATCAGGTCTACCACTGTTGTGTCATCGGCAAACTTAATGACGGTGTTGGAGTCGTGCCTGGCAGTCATGAGTGAACATGGAGTACAGGAAGGGACTGAGCACACACCCCTGAGGGTCCTTAACTTAGTGATGAGCTTTGAGGGCACTATGGTGTTGAACGCTGAGTTGTAGTCAATGAATAGCATTCTCACATAGCTGTTCCTATTGTCCAGGTGTCAAAGTGCAGTGTGGAGTGCAATAGAGATTGCATCATCTGTGGATCTGTTGGGGCGGTATGTAKATTGGATTGGGTCTAGGGTTTCTGGGATAATGGTATTGATGTGAGCCATGACCAGCTTTTAAAAGCATTTCATGGATACAGACGTGAGTGCTTCAGGTCAGTAGTCATTTAGGCAGGTTACCTTAGTGTTATTTGGAACAGGGACTATGGGGGTCTGCTTGAAACATGTTGGTATTACAGAGAGGTTGAAAATGTCAGTGAAGACCCTTGCCAGTTGGTCTGCGCATGCTTGGAGTACACGTCGGAAGTTTACATACACCTTAGCCAAAATCCCTGTCTTAGGTCAGTTAGGACCACCACTTRATTTTAAGTGTGAAATGTCAGAATAATAGTAGAGAGAATTAGTTATTTCAGCTTTTATTTTTTTCACCACATTCCCAGTGGGTCAGAAGTTTACATACACTCAATTAGTATTTGGTAGCATTGCCTTTAAATTGTTTAACTTGGGTCAAACGTTTTGGGTAGCCTTCCACAAGCTTCCCACAATAAGTTCGGTGAAATTTGGCCCATTCCTCCTGACAGAGCTGGTGTAACTGAGTCAGGCTTGTAGGCCTCCTTGCTCACACACGCTTTTTCAGTTCTGCACATAAATTTTCCATAGGTTGAGGCCAGGGATTTGTGATGGCCACTCCAATACCTTGACTTTGTTGTCCTTAAGCCATTTTGCCACAACTTTGGAAGTATGCTTGGGGTCATTGTCCATTTGCGACCAAACTTTTACTTTCTGACTGATGTCTTGAGATGTTGCTTCAATATATCCACATAATTTTCCTGCCTCATGATGCCATCTATTTTGTGAAGTGCACCAGTCCTTCCTGCAGCAAAGCACACAACATGATGCTGCCACCCCTGTGCTTCATGGATGGGATGATGTTCTTCGACTTGCAAGCCTCCCCCTTTTTCCTCCAAACATAACGATGGTCATTATAGCCAAACAGTTCTATTTTTGTTTCATCAGACCAGAGGACATTTTTCAAAAAGTACGATCTTTGTTCCCATGTGCCGTTGCAAACCGTAGTCTGGCTTTTTTCATGGTGGTTTTGGAGCAGTAGCTTCTTCCTTGCTGAGCGGCCTTTCAGGTTATGTCGATATAGGACTCGTTTTACTGTGGATATAGATACGTTTGTACCCGTTTCCTCCAGCATCTTCACAATGTCCTTTGCTGTTGTTCTGGAATTGATTTGTACTTTTCACACCAAAGTACGTTCATCTCTAGGAGACAGAACGCGTCTCCTTCCTGAGCGGTATGACGGCTGCGTGGTCCCATGGTGTTTATACTTGCTTACTATTGTTTGTACAGATGAACGTGGTACCTTCAGGCGTTTGGAAATTGCTCCCAAGGATCAACCATACTTGTGGAGGTCTACACATTTTCTTCTGAGGTCTTGGCTGATTTATTTTGATTTTCCCATGATGTCAAGCAAAGAGGTACAGAGTTTGAAGGTAGGCCTTGAAATACATRCACAGGTACACCTCCAATTGACTCAAATGATGTCAATTAGCCTATCAGAAGCTTCTAAAGCCATGACATCATTTTCGGGAACTTTCCAAGCTGTTTAAAGGCACAGTCAACTTAGTGTATGTAAACTTCTGACCACTGGAATTGTGATACAGTGAATTATAAGTGAAATAATCTGTCTGTAAACAATAGTTGGAAAAATGACTTATGTCATGCACAAAGTAGATGTCCTAACCGACTTGCCAGAACTATAGTTTGTTAACAAGAAATGTGTGGAGTTGTTGAAAAACTAGTTTTATTGACTCCAACCTAAGTGTATGTAAACTTCCGACTTCAACTGTACATACTTACATACGTACGTGTATGTATACTTCGAAAAATCCAAATAACTTCACATATCTTCATTGTGAAGGGTTTAAACACTCTTTCCCATGCTTGTTCAATGGGGGATTAGAAATTATGTAGACAGTTACATTGATGAAAGCAACAATCTATCTGCAATATTAAAGCTGATCCACCCCCTAAGGAGAAGTTGCCAACATTGTATAAAATATTCTGGGCCCTCGGAGATTCCTGTGCCAGTGAGTTCCGGACAGACACAGCTGTAGGCTATTTACGCAAGGGATAAGAAGCCGTATTTGACTTGGGCAGGAACTTACCAAGCTGAGTACCAGCACCTAATATTTTCTGCTACACTTGAGCTCCTGTTCCTCTTATAGAATATTAGCTCAAAAGTACTGTGTAGCTCCTGCACCTACATATAAAACAGTACCAGCACACAAAATAAGTACCAGAACCTATTTCAGTCCAAGTCCAGCACTGATAAGAAGCAACCCGGTAGGCCTATTTTATGATGTTTTCATTGGATCAGAGGATTACATTTTTATCGAAAGGGAGAGAGCTGGAATGTTTTTCAAATACATTGAGGAACTATTGTCATTCTCAATGGATGTAAAAACAGTCTTTGTTTGCTTGCTGTTTTGAGGTGAAGAAAACATTACTTTGAGAAGCTCCACAGCTCATTAGTGGTGGTGCATTAACTGACTTGCCTAGTTAAATAAAGGTTTAATAAATAAAAAATAACCCCACCGCCAACATGGGGCACTCTGTTCACAAAGTTGACAAAGCAAAGCAAACCACTCACCCACACGACACCATACACTCTCCTAGTTAAATAAAGGTTAAATAAAATAAAATTCACATGCTGTCTACCGCCTGCCCGGTACAGTTCAAACCAGGATTAATCCATGAAGAGCACACTTGTCCTGTATGCCAGTGGCCATCGAAGGTGAGTATTTGCCCACTGAAGTCGGTTACAACGTAGGACTGCAGACAGGTCAAGACCCTGGTGAGGACAGCGAGCACGCAGATCAGATGAGGTTTCCTGAGATGGTTTCTGACAGTTTGTGCAGAAATTCTTCGGTTGTGCAAACCCACAGTTTCATTAGCTGTCCGGGTGGCTGGTCTCAGATGATCCTACAGGTGAAGAAGCTGGATGTGGAGGTCCTGGGCTGATTACATGTGTTCTTTGGTTGTGAGGTCGGTTGGACATAATGCCAAATTCTCTAAAATAACATTGGAGGCGGCTTACGGTATAGAAATTAACATTAAATTCTCTGGCAACAGCTCTGGTGGAAATTCCTGCAGTCAGCATGCCAATTGCACGCTCCCTCAAAACTTAGGACATTTAAAAAAAAAWTTTTTTTTAATGTAATCTTTATTTACTGGCCCAACGCTCTAACCACTAGGCTACCTGCCGCCCCAAGACATCTGTGGCATTGTGTGACAAAACTGTACATTTTAGAGTGGCCTTTGATTGTCCCAAGCACAAGGTTTACCTGTGTAATGATCATGCTGCTTAATCAGTTTCTTGATATGCCACACCTGTCAGGCGGCTGGATTATCTTGGCAAAAGAGAAATGCTCACTAACAGGGATGTAAACAAATGTGTGCACAACATTTGAGAGACTATATGATTTTTGTGCGTATGGATCATTTCTGGGATCGTTTTATTTCAGCTCATAAAACATGCAACCTACATTTTATGTTTTGTTTATATTTTTGTTCAGTATAGATTGAGATAAAAAAGGATAAGACATTTCTTATAATTGGGATACTTGTCCACCATCCATATTTCCTGGTCTCTTTTATGACATCATCTCTGCATCTCATCCAGCCTCCAAAGAATACCTCTGCACTCTAAACCTTACCCTCTAGCCAAGCTCCCCTCCCAGCTTTGTACAGAGTTTCAGAAGTTTTGGGGACTGGATTTGTGGAGTTGTCTCAGGCACTGCGATGATGTTTAGCTGTGATTTGTAGCTGTGATCCCCACATGACGTTTGCAGGGTAACCTCAATGTGTGGCCACAACCGCGCCCCCCTCTCCTCCCCCCTGTCTCCCATAGTACCCCAGCATATTCCACATATTCTTCATCCAGTAATCATTGCTATGCATGCAGCCTGATGTGCAAACACACACACACACACACACACACACACACACACACACACACACACACACACACACACACACACACACACACACACACACACAGACTCTCTATTTCTTCCCCACCCTCTCTCGGTCCCAGTGTGAAATGGTCCATGTCGTGATGATGATGGTAGTGGCGGTATCGGGGATATGGCCTTGCTCGGCAGGGATGACGCAGGCTGGGGTTCAGTGGTGAAGGCGACCAGGGGTGGGATGTGGGAAAGGCCAGGAGTGTGGTGTGTGTGTGTGTGCAGTGCACATATGAGTGTGCACATAGGTTTGTATGCATGTAAGTGTGTGGGCCTTCTCCCTGTGCACACACACTCCTCCTTTTTCCGAAATGGACCAAAACACAGAGAGGTCACACTACAGGTCAAGTGTGCATCACTGCAGTCCAGTCCCATGTGTTGACTCGCATTACTTCGGTATTTCAACACATGTTTGCGAAGAAAGCGAGAAAGTTTAAGAAGGAACGAAAGAGCGAGCAAGGCAAACAAAAGAACGTCCCTGAGCCGGAGAGAAGTATTATTCCAGTGTCTATATTAAGATTGTTAAAAATAGGGCACGTCTACATTGTGATTATTTCGGATATTTTCAGCGAGCCAAAGAAAGGAAACGTCCACAATGTTATTCCCCCTCGAGAGGATTCAATAAAGAAGAAAAAGGAATTGTCAACCACGTGCTTTATCTGGACAGATATGGTTCTGTATTTTAAGAACACAACGTTTTGTTTGAGCTGAAGACATCACAGTGAGCTTTGAAGCCGTTCAGAACAGTTCCAAAGTGTCAAACACAACGTTTTGTTTGAGCTGAAGACATCACAGTGAGCTTTGAAGCCGTTCAGAACAGTTCCAAAGTGTCAAGTTTTTAAAATAACAATACTTTAAAAAAATTACAACTGTCGAAAGTGAATGTTGTGTAAACGTTAAGTGACACTATCACTGTTCCATCATGGGCAGCAATCTCACGGTTTGTGAATAGGATCTCAAATATGCCTCCTAACCCCTCCCCGGGATTGATACAATGACAATTGATGGCATGCACTGTAAGATCTGTTCTGAGACCTGAGTGACTTCAATATGAGTCGTATAGTGTGAAGAGTGAGACTAACTAACTTCATTCTCGAGCGAGATGTCTCCTTTATGAATGGATGTCACATCTCTCATCAGATGTGTCTGTCACTCCCAAGTGAAGAAGACCAGAGAAAGCTAAGCATTAGAAGTTGCCACGTAGGCACAGATCCAGGATCAGCTTACACTCTCACAATCCTAACCTTTACCATTAGTGGTCTAAGACACAAAATTGACCTTATATCACCGATACCATAGTAGTTGGCTAAACATCACCAACCAATATATGTCCAGGCAGGCTTATGTCATCCTTATCTTGAAGCTATCGTAAAATGAAGCCAATGACAGAATCCTATAAGTATTTAACACTGTCTATCACCTCTCCTCCTCTGTTTCTGAGGCCACCACAGAACACCATCTCTGCAGACACCCACGGGACAGATCAAAACTTAATAACTGAAAGCTCTTGAGACAGTAGTGTGGCTGTATACTATTCATCCATTTAATGAGTTTCTACCCTCACTATCTCTCTGAGAGCTGCATGAGAAGTCAAGCCACGTGAGGGAGATAGAGGGGTCTATTAGAGGAAGTATAGCTATATACACACACACACACACACACACACACACACACACACACACACACACACACACACACAGGTCTATTAAAGTAATTACAGCTCTATAGGGTTCAGCCATGCTAACGTTAACAGGCATTGTAACGGATGAGTCTCTGAGCTCTGGGCTCGGCTGATTAACGCTCGTTATCTGGGGTTAATTAAACTGCCTGGATTGACAGGTTGAAGTGAGCTGAGCTTTGTGTGTCTGTGTGTGTGAGCCTGCGTGTGTGTGTATGTGTTGTAGAGAACACACTGCCCAGTGTGTCTGAACAGCCTAGAACAGTGTGTGAGAGATGGATAGATCCTAATAATAATGAGAGAGAACCTAATGTCTGCCTTCCTGAATGTGCGTGTGGTGTGTGTGTGTGTGAGAGAGAGATGGATAGATCCTAATAATAATGAGAGAGAACCTAATGTCTGCCTTCCTGAATGTGCTTTCTTTTAGACAGTGTGTTTCTCTCCGCTGTAGTTTGTGGGTCCCCTCGCTCTCACAATATGTCCACTTACCTTGAGGAAGCATCTAGTTTATCCAGCTGAAGCTCTGCTGATACCATCTCTATCAGGATTTCGTTCACATCTCCAGACGAGCTTCAATGCCATACAACACTACTTCCGTGGCCTCCAACTGCTCTTAAATGCAAGTAAAACTAAATGCATGCTCTTCAACCGATCACTGCCTGCACCTGCCCYCCCGTCCAGCATCACTACTCTGGACGGTTCTGACTTAGAATATGTGGACAACTACAAATACTTAGGTGTCTGGTTAGACTGTAAACTCTCCTTCCAGACTCGCATAAAGCATCTCCAATCCAAAATGTAATCTCGAATCGGCTTCCTGTTTCGCTGCAAAGCATCCTTCACTCATGCTGCCAAACATACCCTCGTAAAACTGACTATCCTGCCGATCCTTGACTTCGGCGATGCCATTTACAAAATAGCCTRAGACACTCTACTCATTGGATGCAGTTTATCACAGTGCTATCCATTTTGTCACCAAAACCCCATATACTACCCACCACTGCGACCTGTATGCTCTCGTTGGCTGGCCCTCGCTTCATATTCGTCGCAAAACCCACTGGCTCCAGGTCATCTATAAGTCTTTGCTAGGTAAGGCCCTGCCTTATCTCAGCTCACTGGTCACCATAGCAGCACCCACCCGCAGCACGCGCTCCAGCAGGTATATCTCACTGGTCACCCCCAAAGCCAATTCCTCTTTTGGCCACCTTTCCTTCCATTTCTCTYCTGCCAATGACTGGAACGAGTTGCAAAAATCACTGAAGCTGGAGACTCATATCTCCCTCACTAACTTTAAGCACCAGCTGTCAGAGCCACTCACAGATCACTGCACCTGTACATACCCCATCTGTAAATAGCCCATCCAACTACCTCATCCCATACTGTTATTTTTTTGCTCCTTTGCACCCCAGTATCTCTACTTGCACATTCATCTTCTGCACATCTTTCACTCCAGTGTTTTATTGCTAAATTGTAATTATTTTGCCACTATGGCCTATTTATTGCCTTACCTCCCTTATCTTACCTCATTTGCGCACACTGTATATTGACTTGTTTTGTTCTCTATTGTGTTATTGACTGTATGTTTGTTTATTGCATGTGTAACTCCGTGTTGTTGTATGTGTCGCACTGCTTCGCTTTATCTTGGCCAAGTCGCAGTTGTAAATGAGAACTTGTTGTGAAATAAAATGTTAAAAATAGACTAGAAAAATGATTGTTCTATATATGTGTCTTTTGGGACACATCCTTGGAGAAGCTGCAGAAAAGAAAAAGAGAAAGGACATCAGCTTTAGAAGTATTCAGGAGTTGTTTTTATAATGATCAGCAGATCTTTTCAGATCCTTCACCGACGTGCCTTCCAAGGTTCCAGTTTGACTGGCCAGTGTTCCGCATGCAGGGTCACTGGCCAGAATTCCGCATGCTGGCCAGTCACCCTGCAACTCCTGAGAAAGAGATAGGCATCTGGAGAAAATAATAGAGGAGGAAATTATCTCCTTTATTTCTGCTCGGGCCTGCGTTCGTAAATCACAAACCTGCACTGATCATCTTTTCGTTCGGTCCTTCTCTTTTCCTTCGTTAGCCATCCCTCACTCTTCTCGATTCTTCCGGGCTTGCTCTGGTGCCAAAATAAAGGTTTTTCCCTGGGGCTCTGAGAAAAGAGGTCCAACACACACAGAGACAGGCCCCAGAGCCATAGATACAGAGTTGACCAAACTCACAGCCATGCATAATAGAGCCAGCCCCCTTTCTCAAACTGGACATTGAGGTCTGCAGAACTTTTAGGTTGTGTTCATTAGGGCCGGCAACGGAAACTGAAAACAAAAATGATTTGTTTCTTATTAGTAAAGTCCAGGTTCATTTAGTGCCTAATGAACACGACCCAAGTCAGTGGAACCTCAGGCCAATCAGTGTCATTCACTGCAGAAGAGTCTAATCGCATCATGAATGCTTTTGCTCTGGCAATGAGCAGGTAGAGCTAGCAGCCCTTATATCAATTGCCTAAACAATTACAGGTCCTGGAACATATCCTGGATCTAACCCAAACTGATGAACCTGAAAAAGCAGTTACTTAAACACTTTTAAAGACAGTGGATCTTTGCAGGCAGGAGGACAATGTGTTAAATTTGACCCATTTACCCTCTTTGTCACTGCTCAACTTTGCAATCTGCCAGTGGGAGCCAGGCATTGAAAGACTAGGTCTGCATCCCAAATGGAACTCCATTCCCTATGTACTTCACTACTTTTTACCAGGGCGAACATGGAGTAAAGGGTACCATTTGGGGAAAAGCCTTGGGTGACATTTCAATATTATATTATACCAGGATATTATCTTTTCAACCAAGATTAGGAGCGGCAGGTAGCCGCTTAGAGTGGTTAGAGCGTTGGGCCAGTAACCGAAAGGTTGCTGGATCGAATCCCCAAGCTGACAAGGTAAAAATCTGTCGTTCTGCCCCTGAACAAGGCAGTTAACCCACTGTTCCCCGGTAGGCTGTCAATGTAAATAAGAATTTGTTCTAAACAGACTTGCCTAGGTTAAATAAGGTTAAATCAAAAATTACAATCTAAAAAAAAAAAGGCTTGATTTATTTTACTGTCATGTAGAATACAATAAATTCTATGCGGTAAGGGTTATGTAATYACTTCACTCGATCATAATAACTTCATTGACATGTGGTGAGGAAATTGAATTGAAGGAGGGGACAAGGAATGTTCTTTCTCTTTTTCCTGTCTCCGTCTCTCTCTTACCCAGTCAGTCATTAAACTCTTAGTGGATGCGGCTAGGTTTGAGTAACAGCTGCCCACCCTGCTTTTGACCAAACAAGTGGTTACACACTCAGGAAGTGTTGCATTTCCATGACAACTATGCTTGCCTCCCCTCACTAATTGTGCTGATGCACACACTCTGTTTCTCACACACACACAAGAGTGGACGTGGTTCCTAGAGGGTCATTCTTTAGGAGGAAATGCCAGGCATGTCCCTTGAAGACCCCATCTATCTCAGGCAGTGAAGGCAGTGTGTGCGCGTATGTGCGTGTGTTTGCATGAGCGTGTGTACATTGCATGTGTGAGCACTAGGAACATAATGGCAGGATAGGGGTTGTTAGGGTTAAAATTTAGGTCAGGTGGTCTCTAACCCCGCGCCCTACCACAGTGTAACCCCGACTGTGGGTAGCTGACAGTGAGTGGTGACAGCAGGGCAGCATCTTGGTATTTATTACTGAAACCAGACCCAGAGTGCACTGCTCCACCTGTTACCAACGGTAGCTAGCTAGGCCTAACCATAGAAATATAATTACTACGGAATCTCCATTCAAGTCAATGTTCTGTAGAATTACGTCTTTGGGCCTAAGATGCTAATGAATAAATAGAAAACTGTCTTAAACTACCCTCTTATGTCCAAGCTTTCCATTTAAAAAACTTTTTTCCAGATAAACTTCCCTCGACAGGCACTAACACAACTACCAAAGCGTGTTTTACTGCTGGTATTCCCCTGTATACCCATTGCCTCATCTTTCCTCTAAAGTTCAGTATTTCACATGGCATGCATCCATAATGGCACCCTATTTCCTATGTTGTGCACTACTTTTGACCAGGGCCCATGAATCTGCCAAAGGACTTGGAGCAAGTTTTGTCAGAACTGATTTGCCAATGCCTATGTGTAATTCAAACCTGCTCTGTGCATGGCAGTAGTTGAGAGTGGGATTCAAMTGAAAAATTTGACTGACTTTGTGTGTGTATGCCTGTGTTAGTGTATTTAACTGTTCACCTGATTTTTGTAGTTAGCTCTGCTTCTTATTTCTGGATGTGTCCAGCCAGGGCAGGCCTCACATTCGTGTGTGTGCGCGCGCATGTTTATTTATCTTCAGCTGTATGMGTTATACAGCAGCGTTACAGGACCTAGTATATCGCCCAGTTTCAGCAGATGACACTTGATTGATTTGTGATCCATTAGTGATTTTCAACACATCTCTCTCCTCCCTCTCTCCCTCTTTCTCTTACTCCATAGGGGTGCTGTCCCTCCCGGCCCACTTCAGTCCTTACACAGAGGGCCAGGTTCAGCAGGGACAGGGCCAGGCTGGGGTGGAGAGCAGAGAGGACGCCTACGCCCAACTGGAGCTCCGCACCCTGGAACAGTCCCTCCTGGCCACCTGTGTTGGCAGCATCTCCGAGCTCAGTAAGTGCGGGGAAAGAAGGGTGTGTGTGTGTGTGGGGTGGGCGCAAGGGGTTGTGTGTGTTTGTGTTTGTGTGTCATCTACATGTGTGTGTGTGTGTGTGTGTGTTTTAATTTCCTTCTATTCACGCGATGAGATTTCTTTGTAGTTTTACACAATGTTAAAACTCTTCGTCAAAGTACTTTCTTTTTTCAGAAAAATGATCTCTCAGGGAATATAGTTCTCTCCAAAGCAAAAAAAAATTGCTTTATTCAATTATTTGGTCACTTAATAAGAAACACTCAAACATCAAGTAGATCAAAGGAATAATATAAATCACACATTTATTAGGATAATCCTTAACATTTCTAACATGTGCTTAACATTCCCTCTGCCTGCCTGTTAGCTCTAACTCGGGAGGACAATAACCAGATATGGGCATTCCTTGTGCCAGATTAACTGTTATTTTAGCCAGTCAACGTGTGGGAAATGGAGAACAGTGATAATATAGACACATTTATCACGGACTCTAGATTAGGCCCATCATATCTCTGTACAGAATAAGCGGTCTACTGTACATGGTTAGTCTCCAAGGATGGTGTAGTTTAAAGGCTTTCTTGTCATGTGGAATGAAATGGAAGGGATACAGTAGGCTTGGGCGGTGTACCGTATATACCGTATACCGGGATATTTGAAAAAAGCCACGGGATGGTTTCTTTGAAGTTTTTCAATAAATGTGAATATTTGTAGCTACTTTTTCAGTTAATACCTGCAGTCAACTTGTGCAATACGTTACGAGATAAAGCAGATTGCGTTCTTCATTTCAGCATTCAATAGTTCCCCAGAACGGTAACGTGTTTATTTGTTAAATAGCACAACGGTGGGAAAGTGGGAGCAGGTGAGTCCATAGCGTTCTATACTGTATCTATCGACGAGTTTCTGTTGTGCGGTACACATGAGGTAATGAAGTTACGCTCATATGCGATTCACTACTAAATGTTTGCCGTCAGATATCTTACAATGGCTTTCCGCCAGAAGTCAAAGAGCTTTGGATGAGTTATCTGTACATTTGCAATTTCTTCCCGGTGCTTCCTACTAGCATTGTTTTCCTTCTCCCCTCTGCTCCGGGTACCCATGCTGCTCTTCCTTCAGAAAAGCATGCATCACAACTTTGTTCATTTGCACAATTTGTCTCGTTCAGTTTCACTTGTAAATGTCTACGCTCACCGAGAATGACATTCGGTAGCTACTAGTTATGCTTGTATAACTTTATGAGCTGGATTATCCTGTCTTTGCAATTAGTTTTATGTTTTCGGTCGTTAGCATTTAGCTGTGATTTCGCATTAGTTTGTGCTAATTTTGTTAGCATTTTGGTAATAGACCCAATGTGACTTTCTAGCATTTTTAGCACCTCCGTGTGTGGTGTAAGGATAATACCGTAAATCCCGGGATGAGAGAACGATGGTATGGCGATATGAAAGTCTGGATCCCGCCCACGCCTAGGATACAGTGTTTGGATGTTGCTAACCTTCCCACATACTGTAAAAGCTGTCTCTTATACACATCTAGATGTGTATAAGAGACAGTTGCTAACCTTCCCACATACTGTAAAAGGGGTCTGTCTTGTCTTTGTCTTTCTGTCCGTCTCTTCTTTCTRTCTTTCTCTCTCCTTCTCTGTCTCTCTCTGTCCCTCTCTCTCTGTCTCTCTGTTTTTCTATCTCTCTAAACCTTTGGTTTGTCTGAGTAAATTCAATTACATTTAAAGGAATTAAAGTTCCTTGTTGAAAATGAGTAACACTTTTCATTCCGAATTTCAATGGACATTTCTGGAATGAAATCGAATTGAACCCTGCTCTTGTCTTTCTGTCCATCTTTTCTTTCTTTCTCTCTCTCTTTCTCTCTCCTTCTCTGTCTCTCTCTGTCCCTCTCTCTCTGTCTCTCTGTTTTTCTATCTCTCTAAACGTTTGGTTTGTCTGAGTAAATTCAATTACATTTCAAGGAATTAAAGTTCCTTGTTGAAAATGAGTGACGCTTTTCATTCCGAATTTCAATGGACATTTCTGGAATGAAATGGAATTGAACCCTGCTCTTTGCATCCCTCTTATCAGAGATGGAAGGAAGCACAGGACCTCAGTGACATGGTATTCAGTCTACATAGAGGAAGGAGTCTGTGTCTACTCCATTGTGATGACAACCGCGTTTTCCTTGATAACAAAAGACGTCTGGAGTTTGTCTCCTGGTTGTCCCACATCCCAACCCATCAAACCACATAGAAAATGCTCAGACTAGGATGGGCCCCAATAATGAAACCTTGGCTGCATCCCAGATGGCACGCTATTCCCTACACCAGTACTCTAGGACCAGGGTTGGGAAACAGTGCCCGACACTGTAAGAAAAATATTTGTTGCTTCAACTTACAATAGTTTGTTAGCAGGCTGCTATCGAGTCCAATACTGGGTACACGCAATACCGTCGGGGGTACACCAAATAAAAATGTGATTCGTATAAAAAAAAATAAAACAGTTCATTTATATTTTCCACTGTACATTTGGGGGAGGTTTTTTTCTCGCCAGAGTAGCCTCATTTCACTGCCAAAAATAAAATTAAACCATCTAGTGTTCAGTGAAATGTCAAATACAGGTAGCCTAGTCAAATAATTAACATCCAATCACATTAACRGTTACCCTCTCGTGGGAATTCCACTAACGGTCTGTATGTAACCAAACATAGCTGCTGCTCATTCCGTTTGCTCGAAATTGATAAATGGTTAAAAAAAGTAAGGTCTTAGAGACACATACAGACACTACCAGCTCTACTGGTAGTACTGCTACTACCAGCAGTACTACACCTGCACCTGTCGATGACACAAGTTGTTCTGCTTCCACGAGCACATCCAATGCTAGCATCAGTAATTCTGTATTTGTTGTTAGCCCAGCTAGCATGGACACTGACAGTTGTGATTTTGTAAGTCGCTCTGGATAAGAGCGTCTGCTAAATGACTTAAATGTAATGTAAATGTGATTCTGTTCGGTGCTTTCCCTTACCTGGGAAAGCACCGAACAACAGACAGMGACGTTGGACCATCGAAGAGGCACAAATATGATGAGAACTACATGGGGTTCACTTATATTGGGAGTAGTGCCTTTCCTCAGCCACAGTGTGTTATATGTGATAAAGTACTATCTCACAACTCGATGAAACCTTCACTCTTGCGCAGACATTTAGAAACAAAACATGCCAATTTGAAAAATAAGCCACGGGAGTTTTTTGGGCGAGAATTAAGACAACTTTCGAGTAGTTAGAAGTGTATAAAAGCAACCGATACCATTAATAAGAAGGGGCTAGAAGCGTCTTATATGGTGGGCTACCGAGTGGCTAGGACAGGCAAGCCCCATACTATTGGGGAGGACTTCATTCTTCCTGCTGCCGCGGATATGGCTGGGACAATGCTGGGGGAAAAGGCCCTAAAATCTATACAGACAATGCCTTCATCAAACAACACTGTTTCACGACACGTCAGTGACATGGCAGGAGATGTTTTGAAACAATTACTGCTTCGCATAAACGCCAGTGAATTCTATGTGTTCCAGCTGGATGAGTCAACAGACGTGTGGGCCTGGCACAGCTCCTGGTATATGTCCGTTACGTTTATTGGGGGTCAATTAAGGAAGATCCTCTTCTGCAAACCACTAGAAACCAGGACACCAGGAGAGGATATTTTTAAAGTACTGGAAAGCTTTGTGACATCAAATGGACTTTGGTGGTCTATTTGCACAGCACTTACACAAATCACTGATGATTGGCTGAGAGAAATTGATGATGAAATGATCGTGGGGGCTGTGTTGTTAGACTTCAGTGCAGCATTTGACATAATTGATTATAGTCTGCTGCTGTGAAAACTGATGTGTTATGGCTTTACACCCCCTGCTTTAATGTGGATAAAGAGTTACTTGTCTAACAGAACACAGGGTGTTCTTTAATGGAAGCCTAGCATATATAATCCAGTTGGAATCAGGAATTCCCCAGGGTAGCTGTTTAGGCCCCTTGCGTTTTGCAATTTTACTAACGACATGCCACTGACTTTGAGTAAAACCAGAGTTTCTATGTATGCGGATGACTCAACACTATACACGTCAGCTACTACAGCGACTGAAATGACTGCAACACTCAACAAAGATCTGCAGTTAGTTTCAGAGTGGGTGGCAAGGAATAAGTTAGCCCTAAATATTTCTAAAAAATATTTCTAAACCCTAACCTTAACTAAATCTTGTAATAAATAATGTGGAAATTGAGCAAGTTGAGATGACTAAACTGCTTGGAGTAACACTAGATTGTAAACTGTCATGGTCAAAACATATTTATGCAGTAGTAGCTAAGATGGGGAGAAGTCTGTCTATAATAAAGTGATGCTCTGCCTTCTTAACAACACTATCAACAAGTCAGGTCCTACAAGCCCTTGTTTTGGTCGCACCTTGACTATTGATCGTGTGGTCAGGTGCCACAAAAAAGGACTTAGGAAAATTTCAATTGGCTCAGAACAGGGCAACACAGCTGGCCCTTGTATGTACACATAGAGCTAATATTAATAATATGCATGTCAATCCCTCCTGGCTGAAAGTGGAGGAGAGATTGACTTCATCACTACTTTTATTTATGAGAGGTGTAGTCAAAAAATGTTGAATGCACACAGCTCGGACACCCATGCATACCCCACAAGACATGCCACAAGAGGTCTCGTCACAGTCCCCAAGTCCAGACCAGACTATGGGAGGCACACAATACTATATAGAGCCGTGACTACATGGAACTCTATTCCACATCAAGTAACTGGCGCAAGCAGTAAAATTAGATTTAAAAAACAGATTAAAAAACACCTTAATGAACAGCGGGACTGTGGAGCAACACAAAACATTGGTACAGCCCACATTGCACACACACCACACACCACACACACACACACACACCACACACCACACAAGGACACACACCACAACACACACACACACACACCACACACAACACACGATAAATCACATGACACCTGCTCCATGCAATCAATCGCTATAGCCTAACACCATGGATGCCTTACGAAGCAATCACATAGTAGAATAGAATATATACAGTCATCGTGTGTGATCAGCACACTTCGTCTCCTAGTGCTGGCACCGCCTTTACTGAAATAACCGTCGCGTCCCATCGTGACAGTGTTGTTGAATTATTTGTAATGTTTTTTTTAAAATTGCTATCAACTACCTTAATTTCTGCTGGGACCCCAGGAAAGAGTAGGCTGCTCAAGCTTGTCCACCGGAGATGTCCACACACACGCGTGTGCTTCTGATCGGTGCTGCTCCAACTGCCTAGAAGCCTGACAGCTTCGGTGAGAGTCCTACCTGCCCGCTTATCACATAAACCCGACTGTCTAGTGTCTCACCTCGTGGTCTCACGACATCACTTATAGGCTCATCAGGGAACACTTAAACACAAAATTAACTCCCAAGTCAATCACACTTCTATGAAATATCAAACCTGATCCACTTAGAACAGCAACACGATTGACCAAATTATAAAATCTTTCACATCGCGCAACTCGCTTGAAATGCACACATATGGCACGTGCAATATGAACTACGCTCAAAAAGCTCGATATCGCGTTAAATTCCTACTGGGAACATCCAGCTCTTGAACCAAAAGGGCGAGTGACTCTCACCTACAGGTCATCCCTCTAGACTAGCTTCCGTCTCACTTCAGCCACACTACTCCTTCCGATGCGCGAGTTTTACCTTTTCTGCCTGGGCTGATCGTTCGCTCTGGCACGCTCTACTTGGGCACACACAGTCAACATTTCATAACAACTCGTGTGCTGTCCGTTAGCGTGATAAGTGCGGCTAGTCTAGTCTCTTCTGACCACACATACTTTCATGTCCTGTAGTGCGAAGTGGTTATACATCCTGCGTGCGCCAACATTCATGCGTCACTCTCCAATGCGAGCGGTGGCCAACATAAAGTTTCCTGTGTCACGCCACGCTGGTCAGCGTTAGTGTTCCTTGACACGAAGCATGGAGCCCACGTCCCAGGCCCTTTGTCATATTTACCGCCTCTTGATTGGAGACGTTTGGAGCGAGGCGGTGAAGCACATAACAAACACCCTGATGACAGTCGCCAAAAACCAGGCAAGGTGCAGGACCCAGTCAACATACTCGCACTTGTACTCCGGTGACCGTTGCCAATGCCTCCGCGCCTTCTCAAGCACTACTTGCTCGCCGTTGTAGCTCTCTTCAGTGCTTATATCCAACGCACGATCTGCATCTCATACACACGTTAGGCACGGGGCCACAATCGATACTCGCGTCTGACTTGACACTTAACCTCCTCTCACAGCCCCAGATCGTCCCACGGTCCAATTCAACGCTAGAGCATATATCGTCTCATCTCGTACCTAATGGCAGTCAGGCTACCTCTGGCGAGCACATGGAGCCTGTGCGGCCCCACAAAGAAATGCCACCCCACACCAAGACTGACCCACCGCCAAACCGGTCATGCTGGAGGATGTTGCACGGCCGCAGAACGTTCTCCACGGCGTCTCCAGACTCTGTCACGTCTGTCACCATGTGCTCCATGTTGCTCAGTGTGAACCTGCTTTCATCTGTGAAGAGCACAGTGCGCCAGTGGCGAAATTTGCCAATCTTGTGGTTCTCTGGCAAATGCCAAACGTCCTGCACGGTGCTGGGCTGTAAGCACAACCCCCACCTGTGGACGTCGGGCCCTCATACCACCCGCATGGAGTCTGTTACTGACCGTTTGAGCAGACACATGCACATTTGGCCTGCTGGAGGTCATTTTGCAGGGCTCTGGCAGTGCACCTCCTTGCACAAAGGCGGAGGTAGCGGTCCTGCTGCTGGGTTGTTGCCCTCCTACGGCCTCCTCTACGTCTCCTGATGTACTGGCCTGTCTCCTGGTAGCGCCTCCATGCTCTGGACACTACGCTGACAGCACAGCAAACACTTTTTGCCACAGCTCGCATTGATGTGCCATCCTCATGAAACTGCACTACCTGAGCCACTTGTGTGGGTTGTAGACTCCGTCTCATGCTACCACTAGAGTGAGAGCAACGTCAGCATTCAAAAGTGACCAAAACATCAGCCAGGAAGCATAGGAACTGAGAAGTGGTCTGTGGCACCACCTGCAGAATCACTCCTTTTTTGGGGATGTCTTGCTAATTGCCTATAATTTCCACCTTTGTCATATTCCATTTGCACAACAGCATGTGAAATTTATTGTCAATCAGTGTTGCTTCCTAAGTGGACAGTTTGATTTCACAGAAGTGTGATTGACTTGGAGTTACATTGTGTTGTTTAAGTGTTCCCTTTATTTTTTTGAGCAGTGTATTTGACACTACAGTGAAAATTGTTAACTTTGTTAAAGCAAAGCCCCTGAACTCTCGTGTATTTTCTGCACTCTGCAATGATCTGGGCATCGACCAAGTAAGACTTTTACAACATACGCGCTGGTTATCAAAGGGCAAAATATTGATAATTTTTTTYAATTGAGAGACGAGCTTAAAGTTTTCTTTACTGACCATAATTTTCACTTGTCTGACCTCTTGCATGATGACGAGTTTCTCACACGACTGGCCTATCTGTGTATGATTTTTTTGTGTGCAAATGAACTCAAGCTTACGGACAATGTCAAATGTGATATAGCGAAGCACCTGAGTGAGTTGGGTGCGCAATTACGCAGGTACTTTCCCGAAACGGATGACACAAACAACTGGATTTGTTATCCCTTTCATGCCCTGCCTCCAGTCCACTTACCGATATCTGAACAAGAGAGCCTCATCGAAATTGCAACAAGCGGTTCTGTAAAAATTGAATTTAATCAGAAGCCACTGCCAGATTTCTGGATTGGGCTGCGCTCAGAGTATCCTGCATTGGCAAATCGCGCTGTTAAGACACTGATGCCCTTTGCAACCACGTACCTACAGTTGAAGTCGGAAGTTTACATGCACTTAGGTTGGAGTCATTAAAACTKGTTTTTCAACCACTCCACAAATTTCTTGTTAACAAACTATAGTTTTTGCAAGTCGGTTAGGACATCTACTTTGTCCATGAAGCAAGTCATTTTTACATCAATTGTTTACAGACAGATTATTTCACTTATAATTCACTGTATCATAATTCCAGTGGTCAGAAGTTTACATACACTAAGTTGACTGTGCCTTTAAACAGCTTGGAAAATTCCAGAAAATTATGTCATGGTTTTAGAAGCTTCTGCTAGGCCAATTGACATCATTTGAGTCATTTGGAGGTGTACCTGCGGATGTATTTCAAGGCCTACCTTCAAACTCAYTGCGTCTTTGCTTGACATTATGAGAAAATCWAAAGATATCAGCCAAGACCTCAGAAAAAAATGTGTAGACCTCCACAAGTCTGGTTCATCCTTGAGAACAATTTCCAAACCCCTGAAGGTACCACACTCATTTGTACAAACAATAGTACGCAAGTATAAACACCATGGGACCACGCAGCCGTCATACCGCTCAGGAAGGAGACGCGTTCTGTCTCCTAGAGATTAACGTACTTTGGGTCGAAAAGTACAAATCAATCCCAGAACAACAGCAAAGGACCTTGTGAAGATGCTGGAGGAAACAGGTACAAAAGTATCTATATCCACAGTAAAATTAGTCCTATATCGACATAACCTGAAAGGCCGCTCAGCAAGGAAGAAGCCACTGCTCCAAAACCACCATAAAAAAAGCCAGACTACGGTTTGCAACTGCATATGGGGACAAAGATTGTACTTTTTGCAGAAATGTCCTCTGGTCTGATGAAACAAAAATAGAACTGTTTGGCCATAATGACCATCGTTATGTTTGGAGGAAAAAGGGGGKGGCTTGCAAGCCGAAGAACACCATCCCAACCGTGAAGCACAAGGGAGGCAGCATCATGTTGTGGGGGTGCTAATTCTTATAAGATCCTCCCCCCTAAAGTTGTCATCTGAACTTGACATTTTCAGTCAACACTACTGTTATGTTGCTTCAGTTGATTTGACTTCTTGGTTGTGAATTTCTAACACGAAACCCAAACCGGCTTTGAGCGTGCGCCATCGTGCATAGATGTATTTTGTCCCTCCACACCAAACGCGATCATGACACGCAGGTTAAAATATCAAAACAAACTCTGAACCAATTAGATTAATTTGGGGACAGGTCGATAAGCATTAAACATGTATGGCAATTTAGCTAGCTAGCTTGCAGTTGCTAGCTAACTTGTCCTATTTASCTAGCTTGATGTTGCTAGCTTATTTGTTCTGGGATATGAACATTGAGTTGTTATTTTACCTGAAATGCTCACGGTCTTCTACTCTGCCAATTAATCCACACAAAAAGGTCAACCGAATCGTTTCTAGTCATCTCTCCTCCTTCCAGGGTTTTTCTTCTCTTGACTTTATATTGCGATTGGCAACTTTCATAAATGAGGTGCAGTACCGCCACCGACCTCGTTCATCTTTCAGTCACCCACGTGAGTATAACCAATGGCACGTGGGTACCTGCTTCTATAAACCAATGAGGAGATGGGAGAAGCAGGACTTGCGGCGCGATTTGCGTCACAAATAGAACTGACTTCTATTTTAGCCGTTGGCAAAGCGCGAGCAGCGCGAGCAGTGTGGGTGCAATAATTTAATAATATAGATTTCTCAATTTATTTTGTAACACTCGTGCACGCGACGTGAGCTGTGTAGTCAGCCTGTAATGTCATGCAATAAAATGCAAATGAATTACTTAAAAATCATACAATGTGATTTTCTGGATTTTGTTTTAGATTCCGTCTCTCACAGTTGAAGTGTACCTATGATAAAAATTACAGACCTCTACATGCTTTAAGTAGGAAAACCTGCAAAATCGGCAGTGTATCAAATACTTCTTCTCCCCACTGTATATATATATATAGAGAGAGAATCTTGAATTGTAGACCTTTTGTTACGTTACAGCCTTATTCTAAAATGGAATAAATAGTTTTTTCCCCCCTCATCAATTTACACAAAATACCCCATAAAGACAAAGGAAAAACAGGTTTTTGTCCCGAAGCCACRCCTGCGTTATCTTGGCTGTGTGCTTAGGGTCATMGTCCTGTTGAAAGGTGAACCTTTGCCCCAGTCTGAGGTCCTGAGTGCTRTGGAGCAGGTTTTTATCAAGGATCTCTCTGTGWTTTGCTCCGTTCATCTTTAGTTTGATCCTGACTAGTCTCCCGGTCCCTGCTGCTGAAAAAAATCCCCACAGCATAATGCTGCCTCCACCATGCTTCACTGTAGGGATGGTGCCAGGTTTTCTCCAGACATGACGCTTTGCATTCAGGCCGAAAGAGTTCAGTCTTGGTTACATCAGACCAGAGAATGTTGTTTTTTTATGGTCTGAGAGTCCTTTAGATTACTTTTGGCAAACTTCAAGCAGGTTGTCATGTGCCTTTTACGGAGGTGTGCCTTCCGTCTGGCAACTCTAACATAAAGGCCTAATAGCTGGAGTGCTGTAGAGATGCTTGTCCTTCTGGAAGGTTCTCCCATCTCCACAGAGGAAGTCTGGAGCTCTGTTAGAGTGACCATCAGATTCTAGGTCACCTCCCTGACCAAGGTCCTTCTCCCCCGATTGCTCAGTTTGGCCGTGCGGCCAGATCTAGGAAGAGTCTTGTTGTTTCCAAACTTCTTCCATTTAAGAATTATGGAGGCCACTGTGTTCCTGGGGACCTGCAATGCTGCAGAAATGTTTTGGTACCCTTCTGTGCCTCGACAGATCTGGGGAAGATCTGTGCCTCCTGTCTCGGAGCTCTACGGACAATTCCTTCGACCACATGMCTTGGGTTTTGCTCTGACATGCACTGTCAACTGTGGGACCTTGTATAGACAGGTGTGCACCTTTCCAAATCATGTCCAATCAATTGAATTTACCACAGGTGGACTCCAAGGATGATCAATGGAAACAGGATGCACCTGAGCTCAATTTCTAGTCTCATAGCAAAGGGTCTGAATACTTAAGGCATTTTTGTTTTCAATWAAAATTTCTAAAAACCTGTTTTCACTTCGTCATTATGGGGAATTGTGTGTAGATTGAGTTTATTTTTTATTATCCATTTTAGAATAAGGCTGTAACATAATAAAATGTGGAAAAGGGAAAGGGGTCTGAATACTTTCAGAATTCACTGTGTAGTGCACTACAGGCTCTGGTCAAAACTAGTGCACTACATAGGGAATAAAGTGCCAATTTGGAACATCCCTTTTCTGATATAGCTGGTGTCAGCAGAAAACCAGCTGAATCTGTGGAACCAGTGTGAGCTGTGAGGGAAATCTGGAAGAACTGTTGAGTACTGTTGAGATATAAACTGAGGACATTGAGTTGTGATTTTTTCCAGGCATTGGCAAATTTCAAGGCACTCTTGTCGTGAGGAAAGCCAGGAAATGTGATACAGTGTGTGAAGGGCTCTCTCTGTTGGCGGTAAACGTCACACACACATACTGTACTCTACTGTACCTGTGGAGGTTTGTTTAGAGTCAGGGCTGGCAGGGTTGAAAAGAGTCCATAGGGACAGACGGGAATGGAAAGGTGGAAGAGAAGTAGAGGGATAATGATGGAGGGGAGGGGGGGATAGAAGGCTGAGGCATAAAGGTAGAAGATGGAGTAGGGCGTGTGTGTGTAAAGGGAAGATTAGAGTGAGGGAGTTGTGGCAATGGAAAGGTAGAGGATGGGGGTGTGGAGGAAAGGAAGGACAGAGTGAGGGGGGGAAGTGATGGAAAGGTGGAGGGGGGAGGATTGAGAGTGTAGGGGGGCTGAGGGTGAGGGAGGGGTAGGTTTCCTCTTCGAAACTGACTGAACACTCTGCTGTTTGTCCCTACAAGACAAGGCTACGTTCATACACACACTGACGGTTAGTAAGGCATTTAGAGAAAAAAATTATGCTCACACACACACAAGATAAGATGGCGCTGTATCGTATGGTTACAGTCTTGCAGGCTCCGACCGTGAAAGAGGCAGGAGAGCGAGCGTACTGGTGAGACCGAGGTGAAGGGAAAACCGGCCACCACATCAGTCCATTTTAAAGGCCAATGTTCAGTCACCTAATAACAAGATGGATGACATTCGGTCACGTATTTGCCGACAAATAGACATTCGTAATTGCAATATCATCTGTTTCACTAAAACTTTTGGAGGATGGCCTGGTGTCAAGAAGGGCAGCAAAGAAGCCTCTTCTCTCAAGGAAAAACATCAGGGACAGACTGATATTCTGCAAAATGTACAGGGATTGGACTGCTGAGGACTGGGGTAAAGTCATTTTCTCTGATGAATCCCCTTTCCGATTGTTTGGGGCATCCGGAAAAAAGCTTGTCCGGAGAAGACAAGGTGAGGGCTACCATCAGTCCTGTGTCATGCCAACAGTAAGGCATCCTGAGACCATTCATGTGTGGCGTTTCTTCTCAGCCAAGGGAGTGGYCTCACTCACAATTTTGCCTAAGAACACAGCCATGAATAAAGAATGGTACCAACACATCCTCCGAGAGCAACTTCTCCCAACCATCCAGGATCAGTTTGGTGACGAACAATGCATTTTCCAGCATGATGGGGCACCTTGCCATAAGGCAAAATGGATAACTAAGTGGCTCAGGGAACAAAACATTGATATTTTGGGTCTATTTCCAGGAAACTCCCCAGACCTTAATCCCATTGAGAACTTGTGGTCAATCCTCAAGAGGCGGGTGGCCAAACAAAAACCTACAAATTCTGACAAACTCCAAGCATTGATTATGCAAGAATGGGCTGCCATCAGTCAGTATGTGGCCCAGAAGTTAATTGACAGCATGCCATGGCGGATTGCAGAGAWCTTGAAAAAGAAGGGTCAACACTGCAAATATTGACTCTTTACATCAACTTCATGTAATTGTCAATAAAAGCCTATTTCGTGCTGAAATCGTCATATTAAACACCAATGGTATTCACTAAATTGATGGTTGATATTTAGGATAATGTTTTACAGCTTTGTCCTTATTATTATTATAATAGTTATTTCAAATATTTTACATTTGATCAAGGCACACAGATGGCCAGAGATTATTGCAGACACCTGTGATAATCTGAAGTACCTAAAAGGGCCACTTGATGTCATGTGATAGATTACATAAAATCCTTGAAATATAGCAAAATCCTGGTAGTTTACTGGTAAAGTTCAAAAGTTTCAATGAATATAACTTCCCTTTGCAACCCTACCCCTGCACATTGTAGTAACGGTACTGGCACTGCACTGAGCTGTGTATACTATAAGACCTGTTACTGCATTCTCGTGTTTCTTTTCTTTTTTTTCTTCTCTTGCAGTTCACATTTGTTTTATTTCTTATCTTATTACTTCCTTTATTGTGCATTTTTGGGAAAGAGCTCGCAAGTTAAGCATGTCACTGTACTGTATCCTGTGCATGTGACAATACAACTTGAAACACACACACACACACACACACACACACACACACACACACACTGGCCGGTTGTCGGGTGTTTTAAGAAAAACACACACACTCTTTCCCTCTCTGAGTGCACTCTTTGTGTAATGTGTCTCCTGTGCTATGGCGCTGGTCTGAGCTCTCAGCGGGCAGGCACACTCCAGACCTCCACACACACATGGGGTTGGCACGCCTTGCCCAGGAGACAGGGCAGACACTGGGGCATCTGTATGGAAGCAGCCAGTCCTGCTGGAGCCCTGGGCTGGACTTAGTTGACCGAGCGGGCGCACACACAAACTAAACATGGGGCCTTGTGGAGGGTAGAGTTGATTTRTTTCTCAACCAGTGAGAAATAAAATAAAAAAAGCTGGTGGATAGTGGAAATAGTTGGTTTTTATATTGTATTTAAGGGTATGCCACAATTCAAAAAAGGTTAATAACTCATGGTATATTAGCGTATACCAGTATACTAGTACAATGGCAAACATAAGTTAAAGCATGATCCTAAGGTTACTACAAGCTTCACTCAGTTGATCTATGTGGGTGGAGTGGGATGGATTTTTTTGGAGTAGTGGACACCTTTTGGTAACATGATAAAGCAAAAAGAAACGTGTGTCTTTAGATTTTGTGAAAGCAAGGAAGAGTCCCTTTGCGAGTAGTAGCTAGCTGMCAGCCTGTCTAAAAAGCTAGCACGATAGCTAGCCTTTTTAGCTTCCCATGTGAAATATCAGATTTATACTGCCGGTGTAACCTAAAACATTATCCCAGTTTGATATGCTGCTTGTGTATTCATTCCCATATCAGCTAAAAATAGAACGTCATCTTGTTTTGGTCATGGAGTAAAAAAACACATGGCTAGCTAGCTGGCTACAGCAGGTTCTACCATTTCACAATAGCCTGTAATCACTAGTTATTACTTCTAAACAAAATACATTTTTGGGTGGATTCTGCAACACTCCTAATCGTGTGTCTGCATAGAGCTTGTAGTACGTTTAACATGACAGAAGCAGAGGGTGAGACAGGGACATGAGAGCGAGAGAGGCAGAAACGGAGAGAGACACAGAGAGGTAAAGTGAATAACATAATGAGGTAGGTTGGGGTAGTAGCAAATAATCACACTCAATCTTCTAGAATGTTCTTTTAAGCCACTGAGTAAACAAACCGAAGTAATTGTTTTGTAGCCAGAATCCCAGCTGTAAACCAGCGGCAACCCAAAGGGATTTAGCTGCGGCCCACCACTGGTTCTCCAATCCAACATTTGGTAAACACTGGTGTTAGAATAAGAGAATGACTTTGTTAGTGGAACATGGCGTGCTTGAAACAGGCTAACGCTAAAGGGATAGTAAGATAAGAAGAGCCGATGGGATATATTTTCATACTACAGAAATTACCATATAATCTGAGTGATTTAATTACAAACTTTTATTCAACAATGTTAAATATAAAGAGGCAACTTTTTATTGTTTTACTTATTTTTTAACATAGTTGACTAAAAGCCTCCTTATAATGCACATTATTGAAGAGAAGTTTCAAATGATCACCCCGCTCAGGTTATAATGACGTTTATTATATTTTTGGGACATTGCACAGTGCTTTTGCACTACATCTAAAGCATAGGATCACAGAGATTTTGGCTATACGTGTCTTTATTTGAAAATTCACATCAACAAATACCTGTTATGTTATTAATTTCTTCCCATCATATCTAGTACAGCCACAACATTGTGAACTAGTATCCTTGTAGCGGTAAAACATAAGATTCTAACACCATATGCTTCTCTACCCTACTGTTACTGGGTGGATTGGGTTGTTGACATGTTTTGAACAGAAACAGCCTCATTGGCTCCCACGTTCTGAGGCAGGAATCCATCCAATATTACATGGAATCCAATAATGCTGTATTTCATATCCTCAAGACCTGTGGATCTAAGCCCTGAATCCCCAGGGGATATATCAGGGCTGGGATGCCAGGGAGAGGCTCTCCGTCCTGGGGTAGAATTCCTCTGAGCCCCCATGGAGGGGGCCGGTTGGTGGGAACACAATTGAGCCCTTCAGCTACAAGTAGGCTCTGGCTTTTTTTTGAGGACTTGACTCCCTATGGTACCCCTTCACCAGCCCCTCTCTCCTCCTACCCCCAGTCCTGGCTTCCAGGCATCCTCCCACTCAACGGTGATCAGGTTAGAGATTAACCTATAAGGGTAATTATGTTAAATGTGTGCTACATGATCCTAAACATGACCCTGCCTCTCACCCCCCATGCCTCTCTCCCCTTCCCTTTCCCCCTCACAGTGCCTGGCCTACTGAGGGGTGAGTTTCACCAGTCCCCTCTTCTCATAGACGCCCCCCTCCATGGTCACGCACTAGGATGTTTTCTCGTTCCCCTACTCTGGGTACTACCGGGGGGGTTATCTGGTGTGTGTGTGTTTTTTTTTTTTTAATGTGTGTGTTTTTGTGTATGTATGCCTGTCAGTGGATGCTCCTCAGAGGAGGAAGGGGATGACTATCCTCCTCAGTGAATACAATGTTTCCTTTTTAGATAAAACTATACTAAATATATTAATGTCACCAAATAATTGATTAAAACACACTGTTTTGCAATGAAGGTCTACATTAGCCTCAACAGCACTCTGTGGGGTAGCACTATGGTGTTAGCCGGAGGACACATTAACCTATCAGAGCTTTTGCAGTATGAACTGACATGTTGTTGACCCAATCAAAGTATCAGAGAATGAATCTAGTACTGAAAGCATAAGCTACAGCTAGCGAGCACTGCAGTGCATAACATGTGGTGAGTAGTTGAATCAAAGACAGAGAAAGACAATAGTTGAACAGTTTTAAACAAATACATTTCTTCAAAACTGAAGGAGAGGAGAGAGACAGAGCTAGCTATATTTTGTTGTATTTTTTTACTTTCACTTACCTAGCTAGCTGATGCAGTTAACAAATTTAGCCTACTCAAACACCTGGCTCAAACAGAGAGGGATGCTATGTTAGCTGGCTATGGCTATCCAACACTGGAACTCTTCCATGGTAAACTTTTGTTTTTTAAATGTATTTTTAAATGTAAAAAAATACAACAAAATATAGCTAGCTCTGTCTCTCTCCTCTCCTTCAGTTTTGAAGAAATGTATTTGCTTAAAACTGTTCAACTATTGAACTATTCAACTTTCTCTGTCTTCGCCTGGTCAGAGACAGCTGTTGTATGGTGCACTGAAGTCCACAAGCGAAGGAAAAATGTGAGAGGAGGAGAACACGTAGATTCGAAAAGGAATTATTCAACTAGCAAATAATCATGCTGATTGTATGTGGCTGTGATGGAAGTCAACTGTGTTTGCTGTGTTCAGGGGTGTATTCATTCTGCCGATTCTTAAACGAAGGCAAACGGAACGAAACAGGGATTAACATACCTGAATTTGTCCAAAAGAAACTCTTGTTTGCAACTGTTGAACTAATGATTATGCCTTAGATCAGCTAGATGCAGGCAAGAGTGTACAAGACGGTATTGAATGGGTCACTGTGTGGATTACAATATATTTTTTAGATGTAGCAACCTCATGAATGGGTATAGGGGAAATGTTTGTATCATGTAGTAGCCTAAACCTATCAATGTTACATTGAACTGGGTGAATGGAAAATTAATTATAGCTCATCTTTAACAGCACCGACCGCCACTGATACCTGTGTATCCCTGTGTATGTGTGTGTGTGTCTCTGTGAGTTTCATAGTGTACACACATAGGGAAAAGTCATCAGCAACTGAATGAACAGTCTCCATGTGGGCGTTTAGGCCTACTCAGCTCCGAACGTGGGCTGACAAATACCTTTTACAGATACCATTATCATTTGTTGGTGATGTGGACACCAAGGAACATGAACCTTTCGACCCGCTCCACTACAGCCCTGCCAATGTCAATGGGGGCCTGTTCGGCTCACCTTTTGCTGTAGTCCACGATCAGCTCCTTTGTCTTGTTCACATTGGTTGTTGTCCTGGCACCACACCACAGGTCTCTGACCTCCCTATAGGCTGTATCATCGTTGTCGGTAATCAGGCCAACCTTTGTTGTGACGTCAGCAAACGTAATGATGGTGTTTGATTTGTGTTTGGCTACGCAGTTGTGGGTGGAAAGGGAGTACAGGAGGGGACTAAGCACGCACACCTGYGGGTCCCAGTGTTGAGGATCAGTGTGGCAMATGTGTTGTTGCTTACCCTTACCACCTGGGGGCAGCCGGTCAGGAAGTCCAGGATCCGATAGTCATCCGGAACAGCTGGTGCTCTCATGTACGCTTCAGTGTTGCCTCGAAGCGAGCATAAAAGGCTTGTCTGGTAGGCTAGCGTCACTGGGCAGCTCTCAGCTGGGTTTTCCTTTGTAGTCCTTAATAGTTTGCAAACCATGCCATTTCCGACGAACGTCACAGCTGGTGTAGTAGGATTCAATKTTAGTCCTGTATTGATGCTTTGCTTATGGTTCGTCTGAGGGCATAGTGGGATTTCTTATAGGTGTCCGGATTAGTGTCCCGCTGCTTGAAAGCGGCAGCTCTAGCCTTTAGCTCGGTGCGGATGTTGCCTGTAATGGCTTCTGGTTAGGGTATGTACGTACGGTCACTGTGGGGATGACATTGTTGATACACTTATTGATGAAGCCGGTGACTGAGGTGGTATACTCCTCAATGCCATTGGATGAATCCCTGAACATATTCCAGTCTGTGCTAGCAAGACAGACCTCTGGTTGAGATATGTACGCACGGTCACTGTGGGGATGACGTCGTCGATGRACTTATTTTTTTATTTWTTTTTATTTTATTTAACCAGGTTGGCCAGTTGAGAACAAGTTCTCATTTACAACTGCGACTTGGCCAAGATAAAGCAAAGCAGTGTGACACAAACAACAACACAGAGTTACACATAAACAAACGTACATAGGCATTGAGTGACGATGAGAGAGGTTTTACGTCCAGTTTGAGGTGAGTAATCGCTGTTCTGATATCCAGAAGCTATTTTTGGTCATGAGAGACAGTAGCAGCAACATTATGTAAAAAATAAGTTACAAACAATGTGGGGGGGGGAAAAGCACAGTTGGCTAGGAGCCCCTTAAACGGGGAGGGGGCTGCTAAACCATTTACTTGTGGAATGTTACCGAATAACAATGCTGCGGGTAAATGGTTCAGCAGTCTTTCCAATAAATTGGAATGGGCTATCAGCAGGACAATAGACTCGAGTTTAGCAACTTTAAAATATTAATTTGTGAGGCATGTCACGTTCCTCATCTCTTTGCATAGCCCACCATATGCACTGTTTTCTAACCACATCTGGATGGATCTGTAACAAATTACTATGGGAATACATGTCCCTGAATGATAGAGATATTGCAATAAAGTAGGCTAATGTAATTTAAGTAAAGAAATTGTTTCTTACACCCAAAACACCCAAAGTCATCCAATTTGTTATACTAGGATTTTTAGCAATAGCCTACCCACATCTGGTCAACTATTTCAGCACCGTTTTGCGCTGCTTTGAGACAAGCTTGGGGACTGGTCTTGATAAATCAATCAGAATTTTTATCTTTGTTTGGATACTGGTTAGCCTACAATTAGGCTGTGGAAATGTTTTGATTATTTTGCTCTTCATTCGCAGTCGCTTGGTAGTCTTAGGCCTACTCCCGACCAGGCACGTGGTACAGTGCCATATTTTCCTAAAGAAAACCCTGAGGCCTACCTAGGCTAATGTAAAATGCATTTTTGTTGTCACATGAGCCGAATAAAACAGGTGTTGACCTTGCCGTGAAATGCTTACTTACAAGCCCTTAACCAACAATGGAGTTCAAGAAAGAGTTAAGATGCATTAAATGCATTAGTGAATTCAATCGCTTTAGCCGACATGTTGGGGTTTACTCATTGTTTAATTATTCAAGGCTCCCTTTGTTATTTCGTTTTATATCTAAAATGCTTGACTGTATTTAAAGACATGGATGTTGTGTGACGACATGTACAAATGAATGAATTATTGATTGATATACTGTATATTGAAGTAGGCCTTCATGCCAATAAGTAAGTTACACTTAAACAGCTACAGTAAATAGGACTCTTAGGCCAACAGCTCCATGTCATTTCAATAACTTCATTTCAATAAGAACCTTGAACCCACATGTCCCTGAATTTACCGAAAWATGTMTATTTTAGCAGTAGGCCTACATTAAGATAAATATCATAAAAAGACATAACTTACTGGTCATTTCATCCTCAAAGCGCCGTGAAGGTCTGCTGCGCAGTATCCATATTAACAGTAGAAGCCGGGACTCAACGAGTAGCCTACCAATAACCGCCAGTCTAATAAATCAATGTAATATACACAATCARAAAGAAATACCTTCATATTTTATTTAGGAAGGTCATGCATATCTCTGTGCTATAGTAGCTGAGGCTATGGTTGCTCCATGTCAATGAAATTAATTAACTTGTTATGCTCTTTCAGATAGGTTATAGCAATCAAAATGTCTGGCCTGCATGGGCCTCTGTGGGATTATTTTGGAGAGTAAGCAAGTGCCAACAAGCTTCATAAAGACACCCTCAAAGATGCCTTCTGGTGGTTTCAACGAGAATTAACGGCAACAATGACAGTAAAATACTATGACATCATGCACTGTAACATGCTGTACCCACCTGTAACCCACCTAAATCCATATTAATAAAGTTTTTAAAAAACCAGTGTCTCTCTAGCCAACACTCTCAAGATGGAATCAAAGGAATAGTGGGAAGTTGGAACCCACCAGTGAGACCTGACTCCTCACCTACCATTTGTTGGTTGAATTATCTCAATAACCATGAAGCAGCCCAGTGGCTACATTGACCCTGGTGATTGGTGTAGCCTCACTGCACTTAGTACTCCCATTCCCTGGCTATCACGCTGACCCAAACCAAACTGTGCTGGCTCAGATATTTTCTTTTCACTTTGTCCTATTCAGCATAGTTCCAGCAACTATATGACGGATGTGTGTAAACAGGCCAACTCAGTACAGCTTAGTTTGGCACCACTCAGTTCAGCTCAGTAGTGTGAAAAGCCCTCCAGTCATTGTCTGACGAGTCCATTAAGTGCAAACGTCATTAGTGATTAATGATTGTTTAGACTGGGTTGGTCTGGCTGTGCTTACTGGTAATGGCACTACTAATCGGTTAAGAAAAGAAAATAATGTCATGGGTTAAGGAAAGAAAGGGGGAAATCCTTTGCTGGATGACGTAGCCTAGGGGGCCAATGCTGAGTATTGCTGTGGTGGTAGATGGTTCACCCGATACTGTGTGGTGTGTTTGTTTGTTTGTTTTATGTGTGTGTGTGTGTGTTTTATGAACGTGTGTGTGTGTGTGGACATTTAGCTGTGTGCGTGTGTGTTATTTATGTATCTACTGCTCACACACTTCAACCTATATGTAGAGTTGAAGTCGGAAGTTGACATACACTTAGGTTGGAGTCATTAACTCGTTTTTCAACCACTTCAAAAATGTCTTGTTAACAAACTATAGTTTTGGCAAGTTGGTTAGGACATCTACTGTGTGCATGACACAAGTAATTTTTCCAACAATTGTTTACAGACAGATTATTTCACTTATGATTCACTGTATCACAATTCCGGTGGGTCAGAAGTTTACATACACTAAGTTGACTGTGCCTTTAAACAGCTTGGAAAATTCCAGAAAATGATGTCATGGCTTTAGAAGCTTTAGATAGTCTAATTGACATCATTTGAGTCAATTAGAGGTGTACCTGTGGATGTATTTCAAGGCTAACCTTCACACTCAGTGCCTCTTTGCTTGACATCATGGTGAAAATCAAAAGAAATCAGCCAAATAATTGTAGACCTCCACAAGTCTGGTTCATCCTTGGGAGTAATTGCCAAACGCCTGAAGGTACCACGTTCATCTGTACAAACAAGGGTACGCAAGTATAAACACCATGGGACCACGCAGCCGTCATACCGCTCAGGAAGCAGATGCGTTCTGCCTCCTAGAGATGAATGTACTTTGGTGCGAAAAGTGCAGATCAATCCCAGAACAACAGAAAAGGACCTTGTGAAGATGCTGGAGGAAATGGGTACAAAAGTATGTATAACCACAGTAAAATGAGTCCTATATCAACATAACCTGAAAGGCCGCTCAGCAAGGAAGAAGCCACTGCTCCAAAACCYCCATAAAAAAGCTTGACTACGGTTTGCAACTGCACATGGGGACAAAGATCGTACTTTTTGCAGAAATGTCCTCTGGTCCGATGAAAGGGGGAGGCTTGCAAGCCGAAGAACACCATCCCAACCGTGAAGCATGGGGGTGGCAGCTTTTTCATGTTGTGGGGGTGCTTTGCTGCAGGAGGGACTGGTGCACTTCACAAAATAGATGGCATCAGGAGGTAGGAAAATGATGTGGATATATTGAAGCAACATCTCAAGACATCAGTCAGGAAGTTGAAGCTTGGTCGCAAATGGGTCTTCCAAATGGACAATGACACCAAGCATACTTCCAAAGTTGTGGCAAAATGTCTTAAGGACAACAAAGTCAAGGTATTGGACTSMCCATCACAAAGCCCTGACCTCAACCCTATAGAAAATTTGTGGGCTGAACTGAAAAAGCGTGTGCAAGCAAGGAGGCCTACAAACCTGACACAGTTACACCAGCTCTGTTAGGAGAAATGGGCCAAAATTCAAAAATGTGTAAAAAACAGTTTTTTCTTTCTCATTATGTGGTATTGTGAGTAGATTGATGAGGAAAAAACATAACTTAATACATTTTAGACTAAGGCAGTAACATAACAAAATGTGGGAAAAGTCATGTGATCTGAATACTTTCCAAATGCACTGTATAATTTCACCGAATGGCTAATATTGTCACTCATCACACTATTCTTGATTTAATCTTGTCTTTACCTATACTAAATAATATATGTGCAACAAAAAAAATTGATTTAGAATGGACCGTTATTACACACCTGTCTCGAGACAGGGGCTGTGGGGAAAAAAATTTGAATCGCGAATGCAGGATGCTTTTACTGTTGTTAATTTTTTTWAACATTTTTTATTTAACCTTTTAACTAGGCATTTCAGTTAAGAAAAAAACATATTATTTTACAATGACGGCCTACCCCCCCGGCCAAACTCTTCCCAATTGTGRGCCGCCCTATGGGACTCCTGATCACGGCCGGGTGTGATACAGCCCGGGATCGAACCAGGGTTTGTTGTGATGCCTCTAGCACTCAGATGCAGTGCCATAGACTGCTGCGCCACAATTTTCATGCCAGCCAGGTATGCTATACTTCTGTTGTAAAGATAAACAATGTGCTTAATATTAGGAAAGTTGAGAAATAAATATCGTAGGCCTAGTCGATAGAAAGCTGATGGGATCCTCCTCTTTTTAGTAGAGGCCGTCGCTCTGTTTCCTCGCGCAATTGCATAACCTATAGAAATGTTGCGCAACATGAGCTTATGGGCTCTCATGAAGTGTTCGATTAGATTTTCGATTACATTTGCATTGATGTCATAGTAATTAGAGGTACAATATATTGCTGAAAACCAGGCAGTTAGCAAGTTTGGTAGGCTGCTAATGACCATCAGCAGCATCAGAGCTTGGAGAAGCCTAGTTACCTTGACTAAACTTTCACATGGAATTTGACTGCCTTCATGACTCGTGTCCGCCGGTGTGGCGGTAATACGGTCACCGCAACAGCCCTAATCTCACCTTCACCCTCACCATCTCCCTCCCTATGTCTCTTTCCTAGGTGACCTGGTGTCCAGAGCCATGCACCACATGCAGCGGTTGAGCTCCGTACGCCCGGGGCTCAGCCCGGCCCGCCACACCCGGCCCCAACAGATTGTCTCCTGGTTGCCCGACGCCCTACACACCCTCTACTACTTCCTCCGCTGCCCACAGATGGAGTCCATGGAGAACCCCAACTTAGACCCACCCAGGATGGCCCTCAGCAAGGAGAGGTAAGAGTTAGAATATGGAGAATGGATGTTTATACACACACACACGCACACACACAGAGACAGACAGTTCATACACACACTCTCTCTCTCTTTCTCTCTCTCTCTCTCTCTCTCTCTCTCTCTCAGATAAACACCATCAAAAAGTTAGGGACATTTCAAAACAGATCTATCTACAGTTGAAGTCGAAAGTGTACATACACTTAGGTTGGAGTCATTAAAACTTGTTTTTCAACCACTCCACAAATTTCTTGTTAATGATGTTATGGCTTTAGAAGCTTCTGTTAGGCTAATTGACATCAATTGGAGGTGTACCTGTGGATGTATTTCAAGGCCTACCTTGAATTGTAGACCTCCACAAGTCTGGTTCATCCTTGGGAGCAATTTCCAAACGCATGAAAGTACCATGTTCATCTGTACAAACAATGGTACGCAAGTATAAACACCATGGGACCACGCAGCCATCATACCACTCAGGAAGGAGACGCTTTCTGTCTCCTAGAGATAAACGTACTTTGGTGCGAAAAGTGCAAATCAATCCCAGAACAGCAGCAAAGGACCTTGTGAAGATGCTGGAGGAAACAGGTACAAAAGTATCTATATCAAACAGTAAAAGAGTCCTAAATCGACATAATCTGAAAGGCCGCTCAGAAAGGAAGAAGCCACTGCTCCAAAACCGCTATAAAAAAGACAGACTACGGTTTGCAACTGCACATGGGGACAAAGATCGTACTTTTTGGAGAAATGTCCTCTGGTCTGATGAAACAAAAATAGAACTGTTTGGCCATAATGACCATCGTTATGTTTGGAGGAAGAAGGGGGAGGCTTGCAAGCCGAAGAACACCATCCCAACCATGAAGCGCAGTGGTGGCAGCATCATGTTGTGGGGGTGCTTTGCTGCAGGAGGGACTGGTGCACTTCACAAAATAGATGGCATCATGAGGGAAGGAAAATTATGTAGATATATTGAAGCAACATCTCAAGACATCAGTCAGGAAGTTAAAGCTTGGTCACAAATGAGTCTTCAAAATGTACAATGACCCCCAAGCATACTTCCAAAGTTGTGAAAAATGGCTTAAAGACAACACAGTCAAGGTATTAGAGTGGCCATCACAAAGCCCTGACCTCAATCCGATAGACAATTTGTGGGCAGAACTGAAAAAGCTTGTGCTAGCAAGGAGGCCTACAAACCTGACTCCGTTACACCAGCTCTGTCAGGAGGAATGCGCCAAAATTCACCCAACTTATTGTGGGAAGCTTGTTAAACAATTTAAAGGCAATGCTACCAAATACTAATTGAGTGTTTGTAAACTTCTGACCCACTGAGAATGTAATGAATGAAATAAAAGCTGAAATAAATAATGCTCTCTGCTATTATTCTGACATTTCACATTCTTAAAATAAAGTGGCGATCCTAACTGACCTAAAACAGAGATTTCTTGCTAAGATTAAATATTAGGAATTGTGAAAAGCTGAGTTTAATTGTATTTGGCTAAGGTGTATGTCAACTTCCGACTTCAACTGTAGATGCAGAAATACACAAATAAACATGTGACTGTGACTGACACTGTTTAATTAAGAACTGAGAATATGCGAAGTTGGCTAACCACGGATCTTTCTTACACAGCTCACATTCGCAAAGTACAGCACTTTTTTAAAGAGCTCTTATCAACTTGTCACGAACTTCCTGTGAACCCCTCCTCTTCCCACCAACCGTTCACAACGGAGTCTACAAGGTTCTTATTCGGGTGCTAATGCTAGGTGGGGGGGGACAGGTAGTTGTTACAGGTGTAAATGTTAGTCTTGGAGAACTGTGGACTATTTGAAAGATGTGAATAAGAGAAAGTGTTAGTGTATTTTAAGAGGTACTAATGGGTTTTAACCATGTCAGTGGCTCTTTTCATCTCTTATGGCTGGCTTCCCGGCTTTGAAGTTGAGGTCAAGGTAATTGTATGTTTTTAGACATAGTTATCTCATTGGTAGTGTCTTAGTTTATTGGTAGTGTCTGAACAGTTGTAGGCCTATAGTTGATTTGTGAGAGATTAGAGGTTCCATGACAATGTTAATGAACTGAATGGTGTGTGCTCATTAGACATTACTCATCTGGTTTTGCCTCAGGACTCAAATTTTAAACCTGGTTGTCTCAGTCACGACCCAATATCACACTGCGGGGAAAAAACCCAGCCAAAATGCAATCTGGGTAACTATTTTTAATGCTATATTGATTGTAAATGTAGCAAGTATATGACAAGAGAACACCTTTTTTTTAAATTAAGATTGCTAGTAAGCTCACTGGTTTAAGACCACAAAATCAACCAAAATGTGCTGAATAAATACTGTGATTGAAGAAAGATAGTTTTCAGAGATTAAATAAGTAAATGTAGGCATTTTCTACACACTTTCTACCTGGTTTTAGTCATTTAGCTTCAGACTAAATAAATAAAAATAAGAGAATCCCTGCTCCAATAACCCCTGTAGAGCAGTGGTTCGCTCTGCAAGTTACTGCTTGTGTTGTACGTATGCCACTGAAAACAGGGCGTGGACTAGGACTGACTCACTCCTGATTCCACTATTTCCTGTCCTCCAGTAAGATGTGATAAAAGGCTGTATAAATATCAGCTGACGTAGCTCATGTGGTCATTATGAAACTACACGTCGGTTCCCTTAGGTTGGTTCTCCAGGGTTCATGGATATGTTATGGAAGTAATTGGTGAAATTAGAAGACTATGTTTTTGAACCTGATATATTTTAGGGAGGGGTGTGGTGTGTTGTGTTTGTGTGTGTGTGTGTGGTGTGTGTGTGTGTGTGTGTGTGTGTGTGGCATTTTCTCCTGTAAAGATTAGGAAAATAATAGTAAAAATACCATTCAATGTGCAGATAAATAGTTAAGCAGTTAGATTAAACAATTCCTTAGTAAAATAAATGTTTTATATTGAAACATGTATGGAAACAGGTAAATGAACACTCCTCAGTTAGCAGACTCAAGCAAGCTAAACCCACATGGTAGCATGTGGGTTTAGTTAAAATTGTGTTAAAATTGTTAAAATTGTTAACAAGTTAGAAATGATTTAAACACACTTTGCTAGTGTGTAGGCTACTATTTACTAATTAACAAAAAGGCATGTATGTCATATTAAATATATTCACTCCACCCAGTATTGTAATCAAAACTTACCAGAAAGCATGTAGTCCTTGGCTCAGACAGTATAGTAGTGTGGGCTCAATAGCATCCATTGAATTGGGGATAGTTTAGCCAAAATATGCCACAAGACCGAGAATTGCCTTATGTGTATCCCACTAAAAAGGTTCACTGTTATAAGCTAACTTTTTTGATGACTTTAAGCAAAATTCCCCAAAATCCCTGGCTTAACATCCCATGGAGAAATTTCCGGAAGAATTTCGGAATTTTCCCGGAAAGTTTGCAACCCTAGACACATCTCAACATCAACTGTTCAGATGAGACTGCTTGAATCAGGCCTTCATGGTCGAATTTCTGCAAAGAAACCACTACTAAATGACACCAATAATAAGAAGAGACTTCCTTGGGCCAAGAAACACGAACAATTAACATTAGACCGGTGGAAATCTGTCTTTTTGGTCTGTCCAAATTGGAACGTTTTGGTTCCAACCGCTGTGTCTTTGTGAGATGCAGAGTAGGTCAACGGATGATCTCCGCATGTGTGGTTCCCACCGTGAAGCATGGAGGAGGAGGTGTGATGGTGTGGGGGTGCTTTGCTGGTGACACTGTCAGTGATTTATTCAATTCAAGGGAAACTTAACCAGCATGGCTACCACAGCATTCTGCATTGATATGCCATCCCATCTGGTTTGCGCCTAGTGGGTCTATCATTTGTTTTTCAACAGGACAATGACCCAAAACACACCTCTAGGCTATTTAAGGGCAATTTGACCAAGAAGGAGATTGATGGAGTGCTGCATCAGATGACCTGGCCTCCACAATCACCCATCCTCAACCCAATTGAGATGGTTTGGGATTAGTTGGACCGCAGAGTGAAGGAAAAGCAGCCAACATGTGTTCAGCAAATGTGGGAACTTCTTCAAGACTGTTGGAAAAGCATTCCACGTGAAGCTGATTGCGAGAATGCCAAGAGTGTGCAAAGCTGTCATCAAGGCAAAGTTTGGCTACTTTGAAGAATCTCAAATATATATGATATTTGGATTTGTTTAACACTTTTTTTGGTTACTACATGATTCCATATGTGTTATTTCATAGTTTTGATGTCTTCACTATTATTCTACAATGTAGAAAATAGTAAAATTAAAGAAAAACACCTTGAATGAGTAGGTGTGTCAACGTTTGACTGGGACTGTACGTACAAGTTTCCTCCTAGGTCTTCCTGTGTGTGTGTGTGGTGTGTGTGTGTGTGGTGTGTGTGGTGTGTGTGTGTGTGTGTGTGTGTGTGTGTGTGTGTGTGGTGTGTGTGGTGTGTGTGTGTGTGTTTGTGTGTGTGTGTGGTGTGTGGTGTGTGTGTGTGTGTGTAAAAAGTTCAGGAGAAATGTCTCCTGTATGTTCAAGGGCGAATGACACACTTAAGAGTGAGGTATGTAGGCTGTGTAAAGGTATCTATGCACTCTTGCATACAAAGTGGATGCTGCTCTCACTCACTAGTCTAGTTTTTAGGCATGTCAATTCCGAGTGGCTCACACTGGTTGAATCAATGTTGTTTTGACATCATTTCAATACAATTTTGCTGAACCAACGTGGAATAGATGTTGACTTGATGTCTGTGCCCAGTGGGCTGTGTGTGTTTTTTATTTGAGTTTATGATTGTATATGCATCCAAGGGAGTGTTTGGTTATGGTAGGAGCGGCACTGTGTGTGGTGCGCTTCCTGAGTAGGGTTGCAAAGCGAGAGTATATTACTGGAAACTTTATACATTTACCAGGAAACTACCAGAATTTTGGTATCTCAAGGATTTTATGCAATATATCACAAGACATCTAGTGGCTCTTTTGGGTACTTCAGATTATCACAGGTGTCTGAAAGCTGTAAAACATTATCCTAAAATAAAACCATCAACTTGGTGAATACCATTGGTGTTTAGTATGTCAGCATGAAATCTCCTTTTAAGGTTATTTTTTTCTTTTTACAAACTTGTATTTATTTACTATGTCAATATGTATTTACATTTACATTTACATTTAAGTCATTTAGCAGACGCTCTTATCCAGAGCGACTTACAAATTGGTGCATTCACCTTATGACCTCCAGTGGAACAGCCACTTTACAATAGTGCATCTAAATCTTTTAAGGGGGGGGGGGGTGAGAAGGATTACTTTATCCTATCCTAGGTATTCCTTAAAGAGGTGGGTGTCAGGTGTCTCCGGAAGGTGGTGATTGACTCCGCTGTCCTGGCGTCGTGAGGGAGTTTGTTCCACCATTGGGGGCCAGAGCAGCGAACAGTTTTGACTGGGCTGAGCGGGAACTGTACTTCCTCAGTGGTAGGGAGGCGAGCAGGCCAGAGGTGGATGAACGCAGTGCCCTTGTTTGGGTGTAGGGCCTGATCAGAGCCTGGAGGTACTGAGGTGCCGTCCCCTCACAGCTCCGTAGGCAAGCACCATGGTCTTGTAGCGGATGCGAGCTTCAACTGGAAGCCAGTGGAGAGAGCGGAGGAGCGGGGTGACGTGAGAGAACTTGGGAAGGTTGAACACCAGACGGGCTGCGGCGTTCTGGATGAGTTGTAGGGGTTTAATGGCACAGGCAGGGAGCCCAGCCAACAGCGAGTTGCAGTAATCCAGACGGGAGATGACAAGTGCCTGGATTAGGACCTGCGCCGCTTCCTGTGTGAGGCAGGGTCGTACCTGCGGATGTTGTAGAGCATGAACCTACAGGAACGGGCCACCGCCTTGATGTTAGTTGAGAACGACAGGGTGTTGTCCAGGATCACGCCAAGGTTCTTAGCGCTCTGGGAGGAGGACACAATGGAGTTGTCAACCGTGATGGCGAGATCATGGAACGGGCAGTCCTCCCCGGAGGAAGAGCAGCTCCGTCTTGCCGAGGTTCAGCTTGAGGTGGTGATCCGTCATCCACACTGATATTGTCTGGCAGAAGGCAGAGA
>NC_036842.1:40460432-40509152 GCF_002910315.2 Salvelinus sp. IW2-2015 | reverse complement strand
GGAGAAATGTCTCCTGTATGTTCAAGGGCGAATGACACACTTAAGAGTGAGGTATGGTAGGCTGTGTAAAGGTATCTATGCACTCTTGCATACAAAGTGGATGCTGCTCTCACTCACTAGTCTAGTGTTTTTAGGCATGTCAATCTCCGAGTGGCTCACACTGGTTGAATCAATGTTGTTTTGACATCATTCAATACAATTTTGCTGAACCAACGTGGAATAGATGTTGACTTGATGTCTGTGCCCAGTGGGCTGTGTGTGTTTTTTATTTGAGTTTATGATTGTATATGCATCCAAGGGAGTGTTTGGTTATGGTAGGAGCGGCACGTGTTTGTGTTGCGCTTCCTGAGTAGGGTTGCAAAGCGAGAGTATATTACTGGAAACTTTATACATTTACCAGAAACTACCAGAATTTTGGTATCTCAAGGATTTTATGAATATATCACAAGACATCTAGTGGCTCTTTTGGGTACTTCAGATTATCACAGGTGTCTGTAAAGCTGTAAAACATTATCCTAAATATAAACCATCAACTTGGTGAATACCATGGTGTTTAGTATGTCAGCATGAAATCTCCTTTTAAGGTTATTTTTTTCTTTTTACAAACTTGTATTTATTTTACTATGTCAATATGTATTTACATTTACATTTACATTTAAGTCATTTAGCAGACGCTCTTATCCAGAGCGACTTACAAATTGGTGCATTCACCTTATGACATCCAGTGGAACAGCCACTTTACAATAGTGCATCTAAATCTTTTAAGGGGGGGGGGGGGAGAAGGATTACTTTATCCTATCCTAGGTATTCCTTAAAGAGGTGGGGTTTCAGGTGTCTCCGGAAGGTGGTGATTGACTCCGCTGTCCTGGCGTCGTGAGGGAGTTTGTTCCACCATTGGGGGGCCAGAGCAGCGAACAGTTTGACTGGGCTGAGCGGGAACTGTACTTCCTCAGTGGTAGGGAGGCGAGCAGGCCAGAGGTGGATGAACGCAGTGCCCTTGTTGGGTGTAGGGCCTGATCAGAGCCTGGAGGTACTGAGGTGCCGTTCCCCTCACAGCTCCGTAGGCAAGCACCATGGTCGTTTGTAGCGGATGCGAGCTTCAACTGAAGCCAGTGGAGAGAGCGGAGGAGCGGGGTGACGTGAGAGAACTTGGGAAGGTTGAACACCAGACGGGTGCGGCGTTCTGGATGGGTTGTAGGGGTTTAATGGCACAGCAGGGAGCCCAGCCAACAGCGAGTTGCAGTAATCCAGACGGGAGATGACAAGTGCCTGGATTAGGACCTGCGCCGCTTCCTGTGTGAGGCAGGGTCGTACTCTGCGGATGTTGTAGAGCATGAACCTACAGGAAGGGCCACCGCCTTGATGTTAGTTGAGAACGACAGGGTGTTGTCCAGGATCACGCCAAGGTTCTTAGCGCTCTGGGAGGAGGACACAATGGAGTTGTCAACCGTGATGGCGAGATCATGGAACGGCAGTCCTTCCCCGGGAGGAAGAGCAGCTCCGTCTTGCCGAGGTTCAGCTTGAGGTGGTGATCCGTCATCCACACTATATGTCTGCCAGACATGCAGAGATGCGATTCGCCACCTGGTCATCAGAAGGGGAAAGGAGAAGATTAGTGTGTTGTCGTCTGCATAGCAATGATAGGAGAGACCATGTGAGGTTATGACAGAGCCAAGTGACTTGGTGTATAGCGAGAATAGGAGAGGGCCTAGAACAGAGCCCTGGGGGACACCAGTGGTGAGAGCACGTGGTGAGGAGACAGATTCTCGCCACGCCACCTGGTAGGAGCGACCTGTCAGGAGGACGCAATCCAAGCGTGGGCCGCGCCGGAATGCCCAACTCGGAGAGGGTGGAGAGGAGGATCTGATGGTTCACAGTATCGAAGGCAGCCGATAGGTCTAGAAGGATGAGAGCAGAGGAGAGAGAGTTAGCTTTAGCAGTGCGGAGCGCCTCCGTGATACAGAGAAGAGCAGTCTCAGTTGAATGACTAGTCTTGAAACCTGACTGATTTGGATCAAGAAGGTCATTCTGAGAGAGATAGCGGGAGAGCTGGCCAAGGACGGCACGTTCAAGAGTTTTGGAGAGAAAAGAAAGAAGGGATACTGGTCTGTAGTTGTTGACATCGGAGGGATCGAGTGTAGGTTTTTTCAGAAGGGGTGCAACTCTCGCTCTCTTGAAGACGGAAGGGACGTAGCCAGCGGTCAGGATGAGTTTGATGAGCGAGGTGAGGTAAGGGAGAAGGTCTCCGGAAATGGTCTGGAGAAGAGAGGAGGGGATAGGGTCAAGCGGGCAGGTTGTTGGCGGCCGGCCGTCACAAGACGCGAGATTTCATCTGGAGAGAGAGGGAGAAAAGAGGTCAGAGCACAGGGTAGGGCAGTGTGAGCAGAACCAGCGGTGTCGTTTGACTTAGCAAACGAGGATCGGATGTCGTCGACCTTCTTTTAAAATGGTTGACGAAGTCATCTGCAGAGAGGGAGGAGGGGGAGGGGGGAGGGAGGATTCAGGAGGAGGAGAAGGTGGCAAAGAGCTTCCTAGGGTTAGAGGCAGATGCTTGGAATTTAGAGTGTAGAAAGTGGCTTTAGCAGCAGAGACAGAAGAGGAAAATGTAGAGAGGAGGGAGTGAAAGGATGCCAGGTCCGCAGGGAGGCGAGTTTTCCTCCATTTCCGCTCGGCTGCCCGGAGCCCTGTTCTGTGAGCTCGCAATGAGTCGTCGAGCCACGAGCGGGAGGGAGGACCGAGCCGGCCTGGAGGATAGGGGAATGTTGTGAATGTTTTGGCATCAAACTGGTGGCAGTTGTGAAAGGTCAATAGTTGGAAAGTTGCGGAATTAATTAATTTTTGATTAATTAGGCTATTTTCTCTTGAACCATATGTTCTATCTACTAGAAAGTCATGGACAATATGAACACAGATATAATAAATTACCACTATATATGAATATTTTTTTACAAAGTCATTCAAGTATAAATTACCAAAGTTACGATATATTGCCATAGATTTTCTGTTAATTACCAAAAGTACTGTAGATTCTGGTAACTTTGGTAAATTACCAGTAGCTTTGCAACCCTAATCCTGAGACACACACACACACATCTGCTCCAGCTGGCCCCATACCGTACCTCAATCAATCAAATGTATTTATAAAGCCCTTTTTACATCAGCCAATGTCACAAAGTGCTGTACAGAAACCCAGCCTAAAACCCCAAACAGCAAGCAATGCAGATGTAGAAGCACGGTGGCTAGGAAAAACTCCCTAGAAAGGCAGGAACTAGGAAGAAGCCTAGAGAGGAACTAGGCTCTGAGGGGTGGCCAGTCCTCTTCTGCTGTGCCGGGTTGAGATTATAACAGTACATGGCCAAGATGTTCAAACGTTCATAGATGACCAGCAGGGTCAAATAATAATAATAATAATCACAGTGATTGTAGAGGGTGTAACAGGTCAGCACCTCATGAGTAAATGTCAGTTGGCTTTTCATAGCCGAGCATTCAGAGTTAGAGACAGCAGGTGGGGTAGAGAGAGAGAGTCAAAAACAGCAGGTCCGTGACAAGGTAGCACGTCCGGTGAACAGGTCAGGTTTCCATAGCTGCAGGCAGACCAGTTGAAACTAAATCAGCAGCACAACCAGGTGGACTGGGGACAGTAAGGAGTCATCAGGCCAGGTAGTCCTGAGGCATGGTCCCAGGGCTCAGGTCCCCGGGAGGGGAGGGAGAGCGAGAGAGAGAGAGAATTAGAGGGAGCATACTTAAATTCACACAGAACACCGGATAAGACAGGAGAAATACTCCAAATATAACAGACTGACCCTAACCCCCCGACACATAAACTATTGCAGCATAAATACTGTAGACTGAGAGAGGAGGGGTCTGGAGACACTGTGTCCTCATCCGACGATATCACCAGACAGGGCCAACCAGGAAGGATATAACCCCACCCACTTTGACAAAGCACAACCCCCACACCACTAGAGGGATATCTTCAACCACCAACTTACTACCCTGAGACAAGGCCGAGTATAGCCCACGAAGATCTTCCCCACGGCACGAACCCGAGGGCGGCGCCAAACCCGGACAGGAAGATCACGTCAGTGACTCAACCCACTCGAGTGACACACCCTTCCTAGGAACGGGATGAAAGAGCACCAGTAAGCCAGTGATTCAGCCCCCGTAAAAGGGTTAGAGGCAGAGAATCCCAGTGGAGAGAGGGGAACCGGCCAAGCAGAGACAGCAAGGGCGGTTCGTCGCTCCAGTGCCTTTCCGTTCACCTTCACACCCCTGGGCCAGACTACACTCAATCATAGGACCTACTGAAGAGATGAAAGAGCAAATATGCTCTCCTCATTATTATCAAAGAGAAAAGAACACCCACACACAACTCTTCCATTCCACCAGACCTCTTATGTGTGTGTTGTGTGTGTGTGTGTGTGTGTGTGTGTGTGTGTGTGTGTGTGAGAGAGATGGGAGTTACAATTAGTATCTGACAATAATTATAGTTTGATGCCACCATAATGTTCCCTCGCTCTCTTTCTCTCACTCTTTCTTGCTTTCATTCTTTCTCGCTCTCTTGCTCTCTCCCTCCCCCTCACTCTCTCTCCAGAAACCTCCATTAACATTTTGTTGTGAACTCTAACCACGACTCTGTGTGGCCCAAGACATCAGACATTTGAGCAGACCCCAACGCTACTCAACACGTCTTATCACAGGAACATAATTATTTCAACATTCAACAGACAATGCCGTGAAAGCATTGTGTTAATATGTGTGTGTGTTTGCATGCGTCTGTTACAAGTGTGTGTGCGGGCATGTGTGTGTGTGTGCATTCTTTTGTACATGTGTGGTATATTTTAATGCCACTGAGTCATCATGCTAAATATTTTTAATGTAAACAACAACTTGTTGTGTGAGATGTTAATGACCAATTTACTTGACCCTTTCTTTACCTCTCCTCTCCCTTCCCAAACCAATAATTTCTGCTTTCAAAGCATGAGTAATTCGACTCCCTAGACCACCCTAAACACATYCACACACATACACTCCCAGACACACACATGCAGACACACACGCACACACAGGCTCTAGCTGTAAAAAGTGGCTGTGTCTAATTGGACAATGTGTAGTGATGATAAAAAGTGGGGAGATAAAGTTGCCTCTAAACACTGATACAGGGTCAGATATATTCAATTTTGTAATGTGTACATTTATGTGTGGAAGCAAGGTAATCTGATCCTAAATCTGTGATTGAGGGCAATTTAATATGGTTAACCCCAAGGTCTGACTCTGTCTCGTTATTAGATTGCTATCAGATTTGTTGTAGTTGTAATGGACCCGGATCTACATGAGTCCAGACACGTGCTGTGTACAAATCAGAGGTCAGTTAAACTCTGGCTGGCCTGTTTGTATTTACATCTCATTGGCTCCAAATCTAGGATCTCTGATCTAAGTTCAGCCGTTGAGGGGTAGGATGAGGAGTCAGGGGTTAGGGTGCACACACCTTACTGTGATAAGCCTGCATTGTCTTTATTACAATGTAAAACACTGATAATGGATATACAGTGCATTCGGAAAGTAATCAGACCTCTTGAGGTTTTCCACATTTTGTTACAATACAGCCTAATTCTAAAATGTATTAAATATTTTTTTCCCTTCTTTAATCTATCACATAATGACAAAGCGAAAACAGGTTTTTATACATTTCTGCAAATGTAATAAAATAAAAAAAACTGAAACATCACATTTACATAAGTATTCAGACCTTTTACACAGTACTTTATTGAAACACCTTTGGCAGTGATTACAGCCTCGAGTCTTCTTGGGTATGACGCTACATGCTTGGCGCACCTGTATTTGGGGAGTTTCTCCCATTCTTCTCTGCAGATCCCCTCAAGCTCTGTCAGGTTGTATGGGGAGCATCGCTGCACAGCTATTTTCAGGTTTCTCCAGAGATGTTTGATTGGGTTCAAGTCCAGGCTCTGGCTGTGCCACACAAGGACATACAGAGACTTGTCCCGAAGCCACTTCTGCGTTGTCTTGGCTGTGTGCTTATGGTCGTTGTCCTGTTGGAAGGTGAATCTTCGCCCCAGTCTGAGGTCCTGAGCYCTCGGGAGCAGGTTTTTATCAATGATCTCTCTTTCCCTCAATCCTGACTAGTCTCCAAACWTCCCCAGAGCATGATGATGCCACCACCATGCTTCACCGTAGGGATGGTGCCAGGTTTCCACTAGACGTGACACTTGGCATTCAGGCCAAAGAGTTCAATCTTGGTTTCATCAGACCAGAGAATCTTGTTTCTCATGGTCTGAGAGTCCTTTAGGTGCCTTTGGAAACCCCAGGCGGGCTGTCATGTGCCTTTTACTGAGGAGTGGCTTCTGTCTGGCCACTCTACCGCAAAGGCCTGATTAGTGGAGAGCTGCAGAGATGGTTGTCCTTCTAGATGGTTCTCCCATCGCTACAGAGGAATTCTGGAGCTCTGTCAAAGTGACTATCAGGTTCTTGATCACCTCCCTGACCAAGGCCCTTCTCCCCCGATTGCTTAGTTTGGCCGGGCGGCCAGCTCTAGGAAGAGTCTTGGTGGTTCCAAACTTCTTCCATATAAGAATGATGGAGGCCACTGTGTTCTTGGGGACCTTCAATGCTGCAGAAGTGTTTTGGTATCCTTCTCCAGATCTGTGCCTCTACACAATCCTGTCTCGGAGCTCTATGGACAATTTCTTCAACTGTGGGACCTTAAATAGACAGGTGTGTACCTTCCCTAATTATGTCGAATCCATTGAATTTACCACAGGTGGACTCCAATCAAGTTATAATAACATCTCAAGGCTGATCAATGGAAACAGGATGCACCTGAACTCAATTTCGAGTCTCATAGCAAAGGGTCTGAATACTTATGTGAAGATATTTGCAAAGAATATTCTAAAAACCTGTTTTTGCTTTGTCATTATCAGTTATTGTGTGTAGATTGAGGAGGATTTTTTTTAAATTTTATCCATTTTAGAATAAGGCTGCATAACATTTTAAAATTAAAACCAAATAGAAAAAAATGGGCAACTGACACAAAGAACACAGGTGACGCTACAAGGGACCAGGAAACCAAGGAGCACATCTGTCCACAGAAAGCCATCATAAAGAGAATGGTCTTTAGGCCTGTTTTAACTGAGCCCAGAGTGTGTGTTAGCTCCCCACTCATTCTGCACAGAAGTTAACACACTTGAATAATGCAACAAGGCATGTAAAAATTTTGAAACTGTTCATTACTGTTCGCAAAACAATGGCCGACCAGCCTATAACACTTTACAATGCAAGGCGATACCGGTAGCTTTCAGTTTTAATTGTAGGCTACCTTTCCTTGCTAGCTTACAACTGAAGCAAACACCAATTCAGTACCCTAGTACTTTGCTTGTGATAATTTGCTACCCGTAACGCAAAATTTGCCGATTTGTCAACAAAAACGTCACTTAGTCTCCCTCGCCACCAAAAACTCATGAACTTTTTAGTCTCCCTCGCCTCCCGTCTGGTTTCCACAAAATTCCATAGCCACAAAGTCAGATTCCACAGCCACGTTCTGCCTCGCAAATTACGTAATTTCTTTCTTAAAGAGAGAGTGCACACTTTTAAATAAGAAGAGATTGCTTATTCTATATACATGTTGTTGATCACTTCAATAAAATAATATTGTTCTCACAGTTGCCAATAAAACGTGTCCTAAATAGAAGGGATTTTGTAGCCCCACGAAATCAGCTAAAACACAGTCCTTTTGAATAATATGCATTCACCTACATTTTGAATAGACCTAGGCTACATCTCGATTTACCCAATTAATCAATAGAGATTTACCATTCAAATAAATGATTACCATGATGTTGTTTTGTGGCTAGATTGGTAAAAACAAAGTCAAATTGATTGCATGATTGTATAATCTATTCATTAATGCATACATGGATGTCTCTAAAAAAAATACACGTGAAAATGGTTAAATGTAAATATATTCAACTCAAAATATTCCCAATAATTGAACAGAGCCGTAACTGAGTTTATCCCATTCTGTGACTTTTGGCTAACATGCCTTTTTATTTTTTTGTTGTGGTTTCGTTTCGGATTCAGGTGTCGTGATGGTATTGAGTACTGTGATACTAAACCTGGTATCGGTATCAACATCGAAATTCTGGTATCGAGTGGAGTGGCCTTCATGTTATTTAGTTAAAGTCCAAAGCGGGCATCTGGTTTTGATGGACAGAGGGGACACCGGTTACTGTGAAAGGTTGGGGACGTGTGTGTGTGTGTGTGTGGTGGTGTGTGTGTGTGTGTGTGTGGGTGTGTGTGTGTGTGTGTGTGTGTGTGTGTGTGTGTGTGTGTGTGTGTGTGTGTGTGGTGTGTGTGTGTGTGTGTGTGTGTGTGTTGTGTGTGGTGTGTGTGTGTGTGTGTTGTTGTGGAGTAACATGGTGATGGGGACAGATTGCGAGGGTGATGATGGGTGGGGTACATACAGACAGACACGCTCCGTCTACTTTCCTGTGTGGGTCACTGGCAGCGGTGTGTATACACACCGATGCACGCACACACACACTCACTCATGCATACAAGGACAAACATGTGCACACACACACACACCATTCTTGTCTTAAAGCTGCTGAGAGTGTCCCATTCCAGGCCTCTTGTTCAGATACGAGAGGGCCATAAATTAAGTAGACCATTCAATAAACCAGGGTAGGGGGATTATTTTCCTTATATACAACACCTCTGGGAATGTGGTACTGGTTTCTGATTGGTTTAATCTAGTGAGCAGCTTTTTGGTTAATCAATAAGAGTGTTTAGTATTGGAGATGAAAATGCTTTATTTGAAACGGCTCTGGGCTAAGAGCCAGAGTGTTGTCATAACTAATATGCAGTCAAGTGACACAGAGTAGAGTGATCCTGGGGACAATTCTGGATACAGACACATGCACAGTTTATTTATTTGCACCAAAGAAAACAAGTGATAGACAACAACAAAAAACAGTCACCCCCCCCCCCCCCCCCCCCATAATATACCATGATGAGTTTGATTGATTGGGGAAATAATCCCCATTGTAAAGCGCCAGGGAGCTACTGGCTTTGTGTGGCTTTGCACCACAGTGCTCCTCATTTCATGATTGGATCCCCCACCCGTTCATGGTAAAAGACAAAAGAGTTTAGCCCAGCTTGTAAGGAGAACAGGAGAAACGCGCAATTTCTCCTCTGTCGGACCATTCACGGTAAAGAGAAAAAGAGTTTAAGCCCAGCTTGTAAGAAGAACAGAAGAAACGCGCAATTTCTCCTTTTCTCTTTCCCTTTTCGTCGATCTGCAGTGTATTGCTTTGGTCTGCAGGAACAGTTCAGCAGTGCACACTACCCGCTCTCACTCACTTTCTCTTTGTGGTGTTTGCTAAAGAGAGGTAGCTACAGTATACTGAACAAAAATAGTAAACGTAACAATTTAAAAGATTTTACTGAGTTACAGTTAAGGAAATCAGTCAATTGAAATAAATGCATTAGGCCCTAATCTATGGATTTCACATGACTGGGACTACAGATACCTTTAGAAAAGGTATGGGAGTACATCAGAAAACCAGTCAGTATCTGGGGTGACCACCATTTGCCTCATGCAGCGCTACAGATTTCCTTCGCATTGAGTTTATCCTACTGTTGATTGTGGCCTGTGGAATGTTGTCCAACTCCTCTTCAATGTCTGTGCGAAGTTGCTGTATATTGGCGGGAACTGGAACACGCTGTCGTACACGTTGATCCAGCCTGCAGGAAGGGTACCACATGAGGGAGGAGGATGTCTTCCCTGTAACGCACAGCGTTGAGATTGCCTGCAATGACAACAAGCTCAGTCCGATGATACTGTGACACACCGCCCCAGACCATGACGGACCCTCCACCTCCAAATCGATCCCGCTCCCGAGTACAGGCCTCGGTGTAACACTCATTCCTTTGACGATAAACGCGAATCCGACCATCACGCCTGGTGAGACAAAACCGTGACTCGTCAGTGAAGAGCACTTTTTGCCAGTCCTGTCTGGTCCAACGACTGTGGGTTTGTGCCCAGAGGCGACGTTGTTGCCGGTGATGTGCCTTACAACAGGCCTACAAGCTCTCAGTCCAGCCTCTCTCAGCCTATTGCGGACAGTCTGAGCACTGATGAAGGGATTGTGCATTCCTGGTGTAACTCAGGCAGTTGTTATTGCCATCCTGTACCTGTCCCTCAGGTGTGATGTTCGGATGTACCAATCCTGTGCAGGTGTTGTTACACGTGGTCTGCCACTGCGAGGACGATCAAGCTGTKCGTCCTGTCTCCCTGTAGCGCTGTCTTAGGCGTCTCACAGTACGAACATTGCAATTTATTGCCCTGGCCACATCTGCAGTCCTCATACCTCCTTGCAGCATGCCTAAGGCACGTTCACACAGATGAGTTGGGACCCTGGGCATCTTTCTTTTAGTGTTTTTCATAGTCAGTAGAAAGGCCTCTTTAATGTCCTAAGTTTTCATAACTGTGACCTTATTTGCCTACCGTCTGTAAGCTGTTAGTGTCTTAACGACCGTTCCACAGGTGCATGTTCATTAATTGTTTATGGTTCATTGAACAAGCATGGGAAACAGTGTTTAAACCCTTTACAATGAAGATCTGTGAAGTTATTTGGATTTTTACGAATTATCTTTGAAAGACAGGGTCCTGAAAAAGGGACATTTTCTTTTTCTGCTGAGTTTATGTAATTTAGTTAGCTATACATATTGCCAGCCAGTAAATAAATTATTTAGCTAATAAAAGCAGAATCTAATTCATATTAATAAGCTAACCCCATCATGGATAAGGCCAGCCATTTTTGTCATATAATAATGGTATTTGGTCATATGATTATGGCGGTAGTGAGAGAGAGAGCAACACCCATTTTAAGGCAAGGAGAGGACGAACAGGTCATCAATTGAGCATTTTAGTTATAACTCTCTATCTGTTTAACTACTCACCTTTGATGACTGTAGCCCAAGTGCTATAACAAAAAATGTATTTCCTACATTCGGATTTCATTTCGTTGTCATGGCAGGAGTCAGAGACAGGCAATAGAGAAAGCGAGAGAGAGAGAGAGCACCGCCCATGTTTAAGCAGGGGGAGGACTAACAGGTGAGAATGTGGAATTTGAGTTATAAGGCAAAGCACATTGCACAGCAATTTACAACATACATAGATTGGAACTATCGTCTCGACTCCCCATGTTTGCTGACTGTAGCCCGAGTGCTATAACAAATGTTGTTGCTTGCATTCTGATTTAATGTTGTTGTCATGGCAGGGGCCAGAGACAGGCAGTAGAGGGAGCAAAAGAGAGAGCACCACGTGCGTGGTCTGGTAGCAGGAATGTTTACCTGTGTGCATGGTCTTCTAAAAGTCACTGGGATTACTGGGGGGAAATGATCTACAGCAGACGCACAGACACACACACACACTCCTTTATCTCCCCCTGTACTCTTCCCTCATGATGTCATCACATTCTATCTGTATCTATTTGCATCTCTCTCTCTCTCTCTCTCTTTCAATTCAATTCAATGTAAAGGTATTTTAGCATGGGAAACATGTTTACATTGCCAAAGCAAGTGAAATGGATAATAAACAGAAGTGAAATAAACAATCAGATAATAACTGTAAACATTACACTCCAAAGGTTTCTGAAGAATAGAGACCTTTCTAATGTTATTTTATGGCATATTGTTATATTATATTGTAACAATGTCCAAGTAGTTCAAGTACAAAGGGGGAAATGATGTTCACTGGTTGCCCTTTTCTTGTGGCAACAGGTCATACATATTGCTGCTATGATTGCACACTGTGCTATTTCACATAATAGATCTGACTTTATCAAAATTGGATTTGATTTTTCAAATTATTTGTTGGTCTGTGTAATCTGAGGGAAAAATGTATCTCTAATATGGTCATACATTTGGTTAGGAAGTGCAGCTAATTTTCCACAATTTTGTGGGCAGTGTGCACATAGCCTGTCATCTCTCGAGAGCCAGATCTGCCTATGGTGTCCTCTCAATAGCAAAGCTATGCTCACTGAGTCTGTACATAGTCAAAGCTTTCCTTAATTTATAGGTCAGTCACAGTGGTCAAGTATTCTGCCACTGTCAAGTATTCTGCCACTGTGTTTAGGGCTAAATAGCATTCCAGTTTGCACAGTTTCCTTGGTTAATTATCTTCAATGTGTCAAGTAATTATCTTTTTGTTTTCTCATGATTTAGTTGGGTCTAATTGTGTTGCTGTCCTGGGGCTCTGTGTGGTTTGTTTGTGAACAGAGCCCCAGCATCAGCTTGCTGAGGGAACTCTTCTCTAAGTGTATCTCTCTGTAGGTAATTGCTTTGGTATGGAAGGTTTGGGAATCGCTTCCTTTTTGGTGGTTTTAGAATTTAAAGTCTCTTTTCTGGATTTTGATAATTAGCGGGTATCGTCTTAATTCTGCTCTGCATGCATTATTTGGTGTTCTACATTGTACACTGAGGATGTTTTTGCAGAATAATGCATGCAGAGTCTCAATTTGATGTTTGTCCCATTTTGTGAATTTTTGTTGGTGAGTGGACCCCAGACCTCACAACCATAAAGGGGAATGTAATTCTATAACTGATTCAAGTATTTTTAGCCAGATCCTAATTGGAATGTTGAATTTTATGTTCCTTTTGATGGCGTGGAAGGCCCTTTTTGTCTTGTCTCAGTTCGTTCACAGCTTTGTGGAAGTTACCTGTGGTGCTGATGTTTAGGCCGAGATAGGTATAGTTTTTTGTGTGCTCTAGGGCAACGGTGTCTAGATGGAATTTGTATTTGTGGTCCTGGCAACTGGACCTTTTTTGGAAAACCATTATTTTTGTCTTACTGAGATTCACTGTCAGGGCCCCGGTCTGACCGTGTCTGTGCAGAAGATCTTGGTGCTGTTGTAGGCTCTCCTCGGTTGGTGACAGAAGCACCAGATCATTAACAAACAATTTGACTTCAGATTCTAGTAGGGTGAGGCCGGGTGTTGCATACTGTTCTCGTGCACTCGCTAATTTGTTGATATATATGTTGAAGAGGTTTAGGCTCAAGCTGCATCCCTGTCTTATCCCACTGCCCTGTGGAAAGAAATCTGTGTGTTTTTTGTCAATTTTAACTGCACACTTGTTATTTGTGTACATTCATTTTATAATTTGTAGGTTTTTCCCCCAACACCGCTTTCCATCAATTTATATTGCAGACCCTGATGCCAAGTTGAGTCAAAAGCTTTTTTGAAATCAACAAAGCATMAGAAGACTTTTATGCTTTTATTTTGGTTTGTTTGTCAATTATGGTGTGCAGGGTGAATATGTGGTCTGTCTTATGGTAATATCTCTCTCTCTCTCCCTCCCTAATTACCTCCTTCCTCCCTCCCTCACTCACAAACACATCAACAATATCACTACTTGCTGTATCTGGATTCTAGTATATTATTGTCTAAGTGTTTGCTGTTATATTTAAATATAGATTGGATTACAGAGCCAGTAGTAAACAATAGCAGTATTTGTGGCACGTAGCTTAGTGGTTAGAGGGTTCGAAAAGCCTTAAAGGCGAAAAATATTTTCGAAGTGCCCTTGAGAAAGGACACTTAACCCTAATTTGCTCCGGGGGCGTCGTACTACTATGGCTGACCCTGTAAAACAACACATTTCACTGCATGTATCTGGTGTATGGGACAATAAAACATCAACATAGGAGGAGTTGTGTTGTTTTATTGCAGTCTTTGATCGTGTGAAGTGGCAACAGTGATAGTAATGAGTGTTTTGAACACTGTCTCCCTCATCTCTAAAGATTGTGTAATCACACACACTCCTGCTGTGATGTCATTCTGAGCAACGCCCTGGAGACACACGAACACACACACCGTCTCCGTAGTGTATGTTGACTGTGGATAATGAGCACCCGGACACCTGTGGTGTCATTCATGCATCTACACTCTGTGTATGAGACTGAGAGGCACAGCAGGCAACTCCAAGGTGGTCTCATTCACATTGTCCTCATTGTTAGCACTCTTAAACGTCATTAGCATTGTTGGCTAGCATTGATACTGTCATTCAGTTGTCTTATCAACCTCTAGTGACAGAGACGGAAAGAGGGGGAGAAAATTAGATAAAGCTCCAGTGCATTCAGAACAGGGAAGTCTCTGTTGCTGTCACCAGGGCTGACAGTTAAGAGGCAGCCAGGGGCCCGATGGGGACTGGGGGGTTTGAATAATTGAAGTTGGGGGTTGCAGCTATGGGTTGGCTTGGTAGGTGGGAGCTGAGGGTGGGGGATGGAAGTTCTGTGAGTGTGTGTAGGCAATTGATGGGGAGGTGATTAGGAAATAGGGGGTAGGGCGTCGGGGGGGATTTTAAAAGGTTGAGGGGGAATTGGTAGTTGCTAACAGGCTCCTTGTTTAGGGGGGGTTAAGTGGTGGGGTGAAGAAAGGGGGCGGGAATCAATGACACTCTGGTTCTATACTGGTCTCACACCCTTGACCTCTTCCATCTCTATTACATGGCTAGCAGGCAGAAGAAATATATATATATATTTTTTTTCACGTTTATTTATCCAGGTAGGCCAGTTGAGAACAAGTTCTCATTTACAACTGCAACCTGCCAAGATAAAGCAAAGCAGTGCGACAAAAAACAACAACACCGAGTTACACATGGGATAAACAAAAGTACAGTCAATAACAATAGAAACATATATATACAGTGTGTGCAAATGGAGTAAGGAGGTAAGGCAATAAATAGGCCATAGTAATTACAATTTAGCAAATTAACACTGGAGTGATAGATGTGCAGATGATGATGTGCAAGTAGAAATACTGGTGTGCAAAAGAGCAAAACAAATGTAAATAAAAACAATATTGGGATGAGGTAGGTAGTTGGATGGGCTATTTACAGATGGCCTGTGTATAGCTGCAGCGGTCGGTGAGCTGCTCAGATCGCTGATGCTTAAAGTTATATAAGTCTCCAACTTCAGCAATTTTTGCAATTCGTTCCAGTCAAGATACACAAGGATGTACACACAGACACACACAAGTGGTGTTCAGGGTCAGGAGATGTCATCCTGCTGAATGCTGGTCTTRAGGTCTGAGCCAGAGATCCTCAAACAGGAAAGAACAGACTCTCTCTCTCTTTTTCTCTCTCACTGAACTCTCCTGGGTAGCTAAATCACTTGCTACATTTAGTAAGTGCATATTTAGACTGGAAAGTTGGCATTCCTCTTTCAAAACAGGATGTTATTTGGGACAGATTGGTTTCCCATCCAGCCCCTGGTTGTGTCCCAAATCTCACCTTATTTCCTAAATATTGCACTACTTTTGACCAGAGTCCTATTTGGGACACAAGCCCTGTTTTACACATTTGGGACACAAGCCCTTCTTTCCTTAACTGGTTCTTCCTGGAGCTCATATTTGGGGCAAAATAGAAGATAGTGCATTATAAGGGAGCTATATAATAACAAGTGCCCCAAATTGCACCCTATCACTGAGCACTATGGGCCCTGGTCAAAATTACTGCACTAAATAGGGAATAGGGAATTCTCTCTCCATAGCCCCTTTCTGAAGGAAACAGGTATTGATGGGGTGTGAATTTTTCTGTAACACCATTCTGTGTCTTCCATAGGCCCTTTCTGCTGCTGCCGCCCCTGATGGAGTGGATGCGAGTGGCTATTGTGCACGCTGAGCACCGCCGCAGCCTATTGGTGGACAGCGATGATGTCAGACAGACCGCCAGACAGCTCCTCCCAGGATTGGACTGCTGTCTCTTATACACATCTAGATGTGTATAAGAGACAGGATGCAGGTAGCTCACTCTCAGACTTGTCCAAAAAGAGTGCTCTTTGAAACACACTCCTACATGCAGGTCTCTAATTGAGAGGGTGCGCGGGGGTAGGCCGTACCCCTTGTTAGAAAAAAGGCAAAAAGCGTACCACTTGTTAGCTTAAGATTTTTTTTACATCTCAGAAATCCCTAGCAGAGATGGAGAGGGAGGGAGGGAGAAAAGGGGCAGTTGTGGCAGCAGTAGCCGATCAACATACACCTTACTCTGTCCCTAGTGGCACAGCGATCTAAGGCACTGCATACTGCACGCTCTCTCAAAACTTGTGACATCTGTGACAAAACTGCACATTTTAAGGTGGCCTTTTATTGTCCCCAGTACAAGGTTCACCTGTGTAATGATCATGGCTTTTCATCAGCTTCTTCATATGCCACACCTGTCAGGTCGATGGATTATCTTGGCATAGGAGAAATGCTCACTAACAGGGATGTAAACAAATTCGTACACAAAATTTCAGAGAAATCTGCTTTTTGTGCATATGGAACATTTCTGGGATATTTTATTTCAGCTCATAAAACATGGGATCAACACTTTACATGTTGCATTTAGATTTTAGATTTTTTTTATGTCAATGCCTTGTTTCCCTCTGAAATGACGTGCTAATACTTTGTGGTCTACATTTCTTTTCAGGGCTGGGTTTTCTTTGAATGTTATCACCCACCAGCATGTTTATTAATCAGAAACAGCTGCAAATATCTACCTCTTRGTGAGTCACAAACTGAGCCAAACAGCTTTTCGCCATAGCCTACACTTGGCCACCTGAGCCATAGAGCAAATTAAAATAAGCGGTGCAAACTTATGTTTTTGCAWCTTCCATTTTTGACCAGAAAATGTACAGAATCCATTGGATAAGATGACAATTTTCACTATTTCTTGAGCTAGTCATTATTGATTTATTTATAAATCATATATATATACACTGCCCCAAAAAATAAAGGGAACACTTAAACAACACAATGTAACTCCAAGTCAATCACACTTCTGTGAAATCAAACTGTCCACTTAGGAAGCAACACTGATTGACAATACATTTCACATGCTGTTGTGCAAATGGAATAGACAAAAGGTGGAAATTATAGGCAATTAGCAAGACACCCCCAATAAAGGAATGGTTCTGCAGGTGGTGACCACAGACCACTTCTCAGTTCCTATGCTTCCTGGCTGATGTTTTGGTCACTTTTGAATGCTGGCGGTGCTTTCACTCTAGTGGTAGCATGAGACGGAGTCTACAACCCACACAAGTGGCTCAGGTAGTGCAGTTCATCCAGGATGGCACATCAATGCGAGCTGTGGCAAAAAGGTTTGCTGTGTCTGTCAGCGTAGTGTCCAGAGCATGGAGGCGCTACCAGGAGACAGACCAGTACATCAGGAGACGTGGAGGAGGCCGTAGGAGGGCAACAACCCAGCAGCAGGACCGCTACCTGGCAGTAAACACTGATACTGCTAGCTGCACCATACATCTGATTTTGGATCAGTTTTGCCTTTTTGATCACGATGATTAAMATTACATTGACAGAGGGGACCTGATCCTACAGTAGGTCAGCTGATGGAGGAAAGGCTTAAAGATATGTCTCTCACTTATATTTTGCTCCTGTCAAATGAGCTAGTTAAATCATCAACACATGACTTTACCAGTCATCAAAACTTAACTTCTGTCCCCTTTAAAAGGTCTTAGCCTAGTTAGATTAACACCATATGTCTAGTCTAGACATCATCCTACTCAAATAAACATTGTTAAGGTATTAAACTGCTCCACCCATTACATTATGTGGTTGATGAACACTGACTAACCTAACGCTAACCTTTTTCCCCTCCACTTGTCTCTCCCTTCCTCTCTTTCTGTTGTCCTTCTTCTTCTTCATCTTCTTCTGTCTTTTCCCCCTTCCCGCTGTTTCTCCCCCAGGCCTGAGTGTTGTTTTAGTTCTTTCAGGCGTCTGGACTCCAAGGCAGCCACTGATAAGTTTCACTTGGACCTGGGCTTCCGCATGCTCAACTGTGGACGCACCGACCTGATTGGCCAGGCCATCGACCTGCTGGGGCCTGACGGAGTAAACAGCATGGATGACCAGGTATTGAGAGAGCGTGAGGGGTTGAGCAGGGTGTGTGTGAGGTGTGTGTGTGTGTTTATAGTGCTGAAGGTAGGTGTGTGGATGTGCTCATTTTGTGTGAACTCAACTGCTGAGTTGAGGTCTAACGTGCTGCTGTTGGTAAATCATATTCTAAACAAAGCATTACTCTCTCTCTCTCTCTCTCTCTCTCTCTCTCTCTCTCTCTCTCTCTCTGTCTCTCTGTCTCTGCTGTCTCTCTGTCTGCTCTGTCTCTCTGTCTGTCTGTGCAGGGTATGACCCCTCTAATGTATGCGTGCTCAGCGGGAGATGAAGCTCTGGTCCAGATGTTGATTGATGCCGGGGCCAACCTAGACGTGGCGGTAAGGCTTTTTCCCCCTGCTCTGATTGGTTACTCTTGAGCAGGGTTTCTGTTAGCCGGTAAATGCCAGCTAAGTGTACCCGAACATGGCAAAATTAGGAATGATTGTATTGAGTATCCCCGTTTCTCCGAGAGGGAATTCTTTCTCCAAAGCAGAGTAAAGACGGCCTCAAGATCATGCCTTCTTGAGGACAAAGAAACCAGGCTGTGTATCATGCGCAATTGTTGCATTTCAGTTGAGCTTATTGTGTAGCAATTGGAAACTAAACATCGTTGCCAACTATTCACGTCGGAGAGTTACAATGTTGCAATCACTAGTAGGGAACAGAGTTGTTATCAATAAACCACGTATATCACACAAGACACGGATGACGACCCAAATGATAGTTGGAGTCTTGACTTTTAACCTGCTACGTTAATTCTTCTAACCTGCTGCGTAAATTCTCCTAAACTGCTATGAAAAGTCAAATCTGATGTTAATTTGACAAGGGCTGGTCATGACCGGCTGGCCCTGGTGTACCTCAGTAGAAGGTACTGATTGGAAGTCACTCTGAATAGGACTATAAGACTAAAGGCTCGATTCAATCCGTATCGCTGAAGGTCAATCTCGCTACAATGCAGATCTTCAACACTATATATTGAATTGAGCCCTAAATGAGAAAATGTAAATGTGCAGCTGTGAACAATGCATTACAGTAAACATCTATCATGACATTGATACCTAACCTCTTCTCCCTCATTCTTCTGCCCAGGTGCCTGCCTGTTCTTCCAAGCAACCCTCTGTCCACCCAGACAGTCGCCACTGGGCGGCTCTTACCTTRGCTGTGCTGCACGGTCACATCTCTGTGGTGCAGGTAGGAATGACTGAAAAGACAGTTGTTAATTGGCACACCTTATGTAGTTCCAGATGAAGAAAGGGAAAAACTACAGATATTGGCACAAGCAGAAACACCTTTAAAAGTCAATCTCAGTACACAGGTTTTTAAATTAAGCAATAAGGCCTAAGGGGGTGTGGTATATTGGCCATATACCACAAGCCCTAGAGGTGCCTTATTGCTATTATAAACTGGTTACAAGCATCAATGAGACAGTGAACAAATGTTTTTGTGTCATACCCGTGGTATATTGTCTAATATACGCATTTCAGCCAATCACCACCCAAACTACCGCTTTATAATCTGCATTTTTTGCATCTGCATTTTTTGGCATCCCGGCCCTATGTCTTTTTCACAGAAACACCTATCATTTTGCCGTGGTTTGCGTCACCTTCTTCCACCTCAACAGACAGGGTATATACTGTAGATTAGAATATGTTGTGCCTAACTTTACACCTGTGTGTGTGTGTGTGTGTGTGTGTGTGTGGTGTGTGTGTGGTGGTGTGTGTGTGTGTGTGTGTGTGTGTGTGGTGTGTGTGTGTGGTGTGTGTGTGTTGTGTGTGTGTGTGTGTGTGTGTGTGTGTGTGTGGCAGGCTTCCTGTTGGATGCAGGGGCTAACGTGGAAGGGGCAGCCGTCCGAAACGGGCAGGAGAGCACAGCAGACACCCCTCTCCAGCTGGCATCTGCAGCAGGTGGGCACGGGTCGGGCACAGCCACATGGCATACACACGTGCACACACACACTCGCAAGCACGCACACACATACACACAAACCACGATATAGATCTCACTCAACGCTCACACATACACTCTTACACACAAGCATCCATTCAAAAGTGTGTGATGGAATTATATGTCAGACCTGAGAGGTAAACTACGATGGAGGGTAGACCTACTCAGTGTTTTCTAAAGCTAGCCAGGTTCAGTCAGCTTTACATTCCAGCTCAGGCTTCATCTATGTTACGAAGGTGGATATTGATRGTGCACCCGCCATTTACTCAAGCCTGCTCGAGTTGAGCTTGTAACTGCGCGTTCATGTCACATTTGGCTAGTCGAACGCCGAACTCTTCATTGAGACGATGCCGAAACATCAATCCATGGGCGAGTCAGTGCTACATTTTTATTTGTGTCGAAATCTAAATGAAAGACGTTACCTTACAAAATTCAGTAGGCTATGGTGTGAAATAGGCTGTTAGAGCTGCCGTCTTTCTTTTATTACGTATCGTTAATGCCGTCTTTGGTGTGCTTTGGTGTGCTTATCAATGCACTGTCATGACTGTCCTGCGAGGATCACCATGGATCAGATCAGCTTGGCAATGGTTGACAATATCCGGACCTTTTCTCACCCACAGAAGAGGCAAGAGGGAACTGGGCTGGTATGACAGTTCACACCCTGTTGTAAATGACAGGAGAAGCGGGGCTCATTCTCCCCCTCCAGTAAAATATCTTTGTCAACAGGTTTTTCCCTCCGAAACTTGAACACAGTCAAAAGTGGATACTGGAACAATAATTCTAACATAAGAATGTGGGGAAGGGTCAGTGGTGAGCTATAGAAAACWAATTTCATATTGMTTTTTATTTTGTGATGTCATAAAAAATTGTATGGACGAAATACTATAACTTGGAAAATATATCCCTTTTATCTGTAAAGTTTTCATCCAATACGTTGTGCATATAATATGAAAAATGATAAAATTATTTTTGTTAAGATATGAATGCGATTATAGGAGGTATAAGAGATTCTATCTCCTATAAACTTTGCACAGTAAGTAGCCACACCATGAGTGAGGTCAGAAGAGCGTGTCAGCCTGATGGAACAAGGATTGCCCACAGAGATTAACATTAGACCAGGAAAGATGGGGAGTTGCAGCCCACGTCTAAAGTGGTTTAAACTCTGAATCTCAGACCAGGAAATGTGAGGCGGGAGCTACATGTTTGAAATGGTTTGATCTTTGAACCTCAACACGAGGTGAAGAAATAAACTCACCTTCCTTTAGACCAGAGAGATGGCGAGCTGCAGCTCATGTCCATCGTGGTCCAAATCCTGAATACCAACACGAGGGGGAAAACGAACTCTCCTCTCAGACAATCACTGAGACAGCTGAGTAGCTGTCTTGAGTCAAATATCTAGAAAAGTGAATCTAAGTGAGACTATCCTACTACGCTCATCACCAGTCGACACGGCTGGCTAGCTATCTTCCAGAGTGAACAACAGTAGAAGACAGGAAAGGGGAGACCACTTTCGGACAATCAGAGCCATACAGCTTGCCGCTGAAAGGCCAACAACCTTCCTAAGGGGGGCTGGTTCTGACCGAACAAAGGCACTCACACGTAAATACATGAATGATTTCTTATTCCAAACGGGCGGCGATTCGTGTGCAAATTATATGATTACAGTGAGAATAGTACTGTATCGACAATAAGTGTCTTTTTCTCTCTCTCTCTCCATGGCATTGTGTAGAAGCCACCATATTGTAAAAGTCCACTAGGGTCTCATGTATTAAGTATGTATGTTATCCTGTTATTATTTAGTTTGCTAGTAAATAAATAATTAAACCAATTAGTGTAGTACTGAATCACGAGTAAGGATGTTTTTTTTGCAGATGCAGGAGGTTGACATGATAAGAGGTTATGATTAATATGTTGACTGTTTTATGGATGTTATAGGTAAATAACTTGTAGAGTTTAATTCGGGAGATGGTAACTCTTTGAGCAACCTCTTCAGTGGTGCCCCAAATTCTTAATGAGCTAATTGTTAATTGATTAATTTAAATCGGGTCACAATTAAACATAGTTAGTGGATTAAATAAATAACAGTCATCAGATTAATGAAAGTAAAGTCACGACAGCACAAACACCTTTTTTCTCACTCCTATCGATAAAATAATTGTATTAAGTCATGCAAACGTTTTACTGTGCTGAAGTTTCAAATGCATTCTGTCATTTCTAAATGTGTAATGTGATTTAACATTACTATTTTTAACACAGAAAAACAACCACATTTGATTAATAAAATATTTAATCTGCCATCTTCCTCAAATTACATTAAAAAGAAGGCGATGATGACACCATCTTTGCGAGAGGGAGGGGATCTGATTTCATTGGTCCTCAACTCACGGCTCCGACACTTCACTCAGGATAAATAGAGTAAGCCCTGAGTTAGTCTGCCKCGGAGCAGATTAGTTCTGAAGGATTCGTTTCCTTGCTAAAAGGTGAATCACTTTAATGCGACTACTTATCCTGAGTTGAACTTTCCTGCTAACTCCTCAAACCTCATTCGTAGAATAGGGCTCTGCTCAGTACAGTAACTCTGTACAGCAACAGAAGTTCACCTGGCTCTGACTTACTGAGGTCAGTTACTAGTGCGAGGTGAGGAATACGAGGGAAGGAGTGTGAGATTGACTGAAGGAGGGATAGTGAGGAATGAATTCAGAGAATTAATAAGGGATGGAAGGAATTAGGTAGGGAGGGAATACGTGTTTAGGAGCGAATGAACATGTCTGTCGTCAGGTGTGTGTGTGTGGGGGGGTTGGTTGGGTGTTTAGAAGCCTCTGGGCAACACATTCCTGTGTTACATATCTGAGAAGCCACACAGATATCTGAGAAGTTGCAGAGGAACACACACACACACCACACACAGCTTGTGACAGTCTGTAGGCTCCCAACAAGTACGTGCGTGAGTGTTTGTGTTTGTGTATATACACGAGCGAGTCTGTAAGTCAGATATTGTAAGTGTGATATTTTATCATCCTTGACTCTAATTCAAAAGCGTTTCACTGTGTTTGTCAGATCGGAGTTGCACAAATGCGTTTTGCGCCATTAAACCCTTTGATTTCCTTGTCGCCAGGGAACTATGAGATGGTGAGCCTGCTCCTCACCAGGGGGGCAGACCCTCTGTCCAAGACCCGTGACGGCAACGCTTTGACATCATCACTCTATGAGGACATGAACTGCTTCAGTCACGCCGCAGCGCACGGACACAGGTACGAGGAGGAACGTCTGAAGAACCCTTATCACACTACTGTACCAACCCAACCAAACTACGCTGGCTCAGATATGTTCTTTTCACAGCAACTATAGTGAATGCGTGACCAGGCCAGCTCAGTACTGCTTTACAGCTTGGTTCGGCTCAGTAGTGTAAAAAGTAATTGTTTGAAAAAGTGAAAGCAACACTATGGAATTGGAATTCCCTATAATGTGTTGTCATTCTAAGTAAGGGTAGGAAGGAAAGACTTGAGAGTAGTCAGATGTAGCCTATGTTAACCGTACTAGCCCTGTTATTTGTCATATACTTGACTTACTACCCCTGGCATATGGGATAAGGGGGTTAGAGGAAGGGTGTGTGTGTGTGTGTTTAAGGGGGTGTAGGGGTGGGATCAGGTGCTTCATTCCATTCATAGCCCATCTGTCAGAAACCAACTGTTGAAGAGTGTAGAGCGCTCCACCTGTTCTGTGTGTGTGTGTGTGTGTGTGTGTGTGTGTGTGTTAGGGGATCAGGATGTAGACTCAACGCGTGGATGCCTGTATACTTGTGACAGATTATATCATTTAAGAGAAGCTATACCTTCGCACTTCATGGAACTTTGAGTGGAAATTGTGGCTATGTGTAGCGGACTCCATGAATGTAGCTATATGTGCATGATAGCTTTTGCCCAAGTAAACCTTAAACAACCTCCACTGATTCCCCCTCTCTTTCTCTCTCCCTCTCCCTCGCCCTCCCTATCATCTACTCTCCCTGCTGCTCCCTCTCCCTCCCGCCCGCCGTCCCTCTCTCCCTTTCTCGTTCTCCCTCCCTCCCCCTCTCTCCAACAGGAACGTGTTGCGCAAACTGCTCACCCAGCCCCAGCAGGTCAAAGAGGACGTCCTCTCCCTCGAAGAGATCCTAGCCGAAGGGGTGGAAGGGGAGGACGCCTGCCCTCTCCCCAGCCTGCCTCCTTCATCCCCTGGGTGCCCATCTGAGGGGGGCATCCCGCGGCTGTGCAAGGCCAGGATGAAGGCCCTTCAGGAGGCTAGCTACTACAGCGCCGAGCACGGCTACCTGGATGTCACCATGGAGCTACGGGCACTGGGTAAGTGGGGAATGGGACCACAGATAGAAAATGTGTAAAACGCCTCAATATGGTGACATAAAAGAGGCTGTGTTAAGCATCCATTCATCATCAATCCGAATAGTCACATTATGGATGGAAATCTCATAACCCTGAACCATTACAGATTCCGCTATATACATTTTAAGGTCATTTTTGATTGAGCCCGACATAACAAACGTTTACCAWRTCCGCTAAAGTGGGAACATTGCCTTTACATTTGAATCACGCTGTAAAGCTGAATTTTCCACAATGCGGATTGAATAGAGCCCTTAGATACTGGGCAAATGAATATACTGTACATGATAAAGACTAAGAGGAAGGCTCCTATCGCCTTTTAATTGTGAGGATTTTCTGATTCGCATTGGATCTTCTTCAAGTCAGAAAGGACCATAGTGTGCTTGCTGGCTGGCATTTTTGTTCTTTTTACAAGATGGATAGAACATGCAGTACCAGTCAAAAGTTTGGACACACCTACTCATTCAAGGGTTTTTCTTTATTTTTACTATTTTCTAATAGTGAAGACATCAAAACTATGAAATAACACATATGGAATCATAWAGTAACCAAAAAAGTGTTAAAGCAAACCCTTTGCCTTGATGACAGCTTTGCACACTCTTGGCATTCTCTCAACCAGCTTCACCTGGAATGCTTTTCCAACAGTATTAAAGGAGTTCCCACATATGCTGAGCTCTTGTTGGCTGCATTTACTTCACGCTGCGGTCCAACTCATCCCTAACCATCTCAGTTGGGTTGAGACCGGGCGACTGTGGAGGCCAGGTCATCTGATGCAGCACTCCATCACTCTCCTTCTTGGTCAAATAGCCCTTACACAGCCTGGAGGTGTGTTGTGTCATTGTCCTGTTGAAAAACAATTGATAGTCCAACTAAGCGCAAACAAGATGGGATGGGTGTATTGCTGCAGAATGCTGTGGTAGCCATGCTAGTTAAGCGTGCCTTGAATTCTAAAAATATCACTGACAGTGTCACCAGCAAAGCACCCCCACACCATCACAGTTCATACTCTATGCTTCACGGTGGGAACCACACATGCAGAGATCATCCGTTCACCTACTCTGCATGGCGGTTGGTACCAAAAATCTAACATTTGGACTTTTGGACAGACCAAAAGACAGATTTCCACTGGTCTAATGTCCATTGCTCGTGTTTCTTGGCCCAAGCAAGTATCTTCTTCGTATTAGTGTCCTTTAGTAGTGGTTTCTTTTCAGCAATTCAACCATGAAGGCCTGATTCACGCAGTCTCCTTTAAACAGTTGATGTTGAGATGCCTGTTACTTGAACTCTTTGAAGAATTTATTTGGGCTGCAATTTATGAGGCTGCTAAATCTAATGAAATCGTCTGCAGCAGAGGTAACTATGGGTCATCCTTTCCTGTGGCGGTCCTCAGTTTCATCATAGCGCTTGATGGTTTTTGCGACTGCACTTGAAATTCTTGAAAACTTCCGTGTTGACTGACCTTCATATCTTAGAGCTCCCAAGTGGCGCAGCGGTCTAAGGCACTGCATCTCAGTGCTAGAGGCGTCACTACAGACCCTGGTTCGATTCCAGGCTTTATCTCAACTGGCTGTGTTTGGGAGTCCCATAGAGCAAGATCCTGTCTGCTCTTTACTTTTGTGTTTTGGAGATGATATTGTTGCTATGTTACGGGACTAAGATCCTGCTGGCGCACAATTGACCCAACATCGTCCGGGTTAGGGTTTGACCGGGGTAGGCCGTCATTGTAAATAAGAATTTGTTCTTAACTGGCTTGCCTAGTTAAATAAAGGTTAAATTAAAATACTAAATTAAAAATTAAAATTAAAGCAATGATGGACTGTCATTTCTCTTTGCTTATTTGAGCTGTTCTTGCCATAATATGGATTTGGTCWTTTACCAAATAGGGCAAACTTCTGTAAACTGCCCCTACCTTGTCCCAACAAAACTGATTCAAACGCATTAAGAAGGAAGGAAATTCCACAAATTAACTCTTAACAAGGCACAGCTGTTAATTGAAATGCATTCCAAGTGACTACGTCATGAAGCTGGTTGAGAGAATGCCAAGAGTATGCAAAGCTGTCATCAATGCAAATATAAAATATATTTTGATTTGTTTAACACTTTTTTGGTTACTATATGATTCCATATGTGTTATTTCATAGGTTTGATGTCTTCACTATTATTCTACAATGTAGAAAATAGTAAAAAATAAAGAAAAACCCTTGAATGAGTACGTGTGTCCAAACTTTTGACTGGTACTGTACAGTATGTGGAAATGTCCTTTCTACTTATTTTATCATCATGTGTAATGTGACTTGTCCAGGTGTCCCATGGAAGCTGCACGTGTGGCTGGAGTCTCTGCGAGTGGCCCAGCAGCAGTCTAGGGCCTCGGTCACTCTGTCCCTCCTTCGAGAGTTCACCTCCATCAGGGAGGAAGACTACTGCCACGAGCTAGTCTCTCTGGGCCTACCCCTCATGTTCACCATCCTACGAACCACCAAGGTAGGGCCACCTTACTTCACTTTGTCAACTTTATGTCACTCTCAGACTTGGGTTCAAATACGTTATCTGTGCTTGATTGAGCAGGCCTGGCTTAATGGAACAATGGAATAGTCCCAAAACTGCAAAATCTGCCCATKTGGTACTCCAGGCAGACTAGAGCAAAGACTCAAAGTAATTGAAAGATTTAGAATAGTATTTGAATCCGGGTCTGGTCACTGCTTTTTTCATTTACTCTCTACTCTCTAGCCTTGTCCCAAGTCTGTTTTCTCTGGTGGCATCGATGTGCTTTCACATGGCTCAGATTTCATAGTAAAGACAAAGTGAACAAACAAACAAATGAGCGAACAACTCAACAAGGGTAAAATGAATGAAATGAACAAAGCAAATATAAATAAATAACAGTATTGTAATACATTGTTCTTTTCATGCGTAGGCTATTGGATCTAGTCTAACCCGTTTCCTCTCTCCCTCAGAACGATGCCATCACKCAGCAGCTTGCAGCCATCTTTAGCCACTGCTTCGGGCCGGCTCCACTACCGGCCATTCCGGAGATGAAGGTCACCCTCTCAGCGCAGCTGGGTAATGGACATCTCCTTTTGAATTATGTTTGTGCAAACAGACGTTACTATGGAGTGGTATTATCTCAACCAGACATTGAATTTGAATCATTTCGAATTTGTATTAAGAAATTTAATTTCTAATGTCTAAACTTTTTAAACAGCTCTACGTGTACTGTTTTAAATGTTTTTATCTAACTGGGACTACAGTTGAAAACTAGTTAGCTGGCTGACTTTTGGGGCATTTATAGAAATGTTGATCGATGCATTGTTCCTGTCAAATAGATGTAATAAATGAACAGAAAATGTCATGACATTTTATGAAACATTTGTATAAAAATTATCTTCTTGTGCAAGCAAACATAACCGAAACCGGCCAACGAGTCCTGTGTTGGTTTTTCATTGTTTTAGTTTTTATTTGCAAGGGAGTGGATATTTGTTGAAATCATATTTTTTTCCTGCTCCTCCAGACCCCCATTTTCTGAATAACACGGAGATGTCAGATGTGACGTTTTTGGTGGAGGGGAAACCTTTCTACGCCCACAAAGTCCTGCTGATCACTGCTTCAGACAGGTGAGAAGAGTAAGGGGGGAGGGAATGGGGGAGAATGGGTGAGGAAAGGTGAGTGGGGTTCACAGAAGGGTGAGAGGCGTGGGTAGAGGTGATGTTCAGGCAGATAATGGTCATGTTGGAGGGTAGGGGAGAGAGGAGGATATTGTTTAGAATTGGCAAGTGGAGGGATTACGGAAATGTTGTTGAATATGTGTTTGTGAAATAATTACAACCATGGAGTTGACCATTGTCTAACCTGAACTTTTCTCTGGGGTGCGCAGGTTCAAGTCTCTGCTGGCCTCATCAGGACCAGACGGAACTAAAGATATTGAGATCAGTGACGTCAAGTACAACGTCTTCCAGGTAACTGAATCAGATGATGAGCTCTCAACTTGAATCTTAGTTCTCACTGTTGAGTATCATATAGATATTTAGTTATGTGTGTCTACATAGCCCCATATTGACTAGAGAATCCCAGAATTTATGTCATTAGCTTGGCGGGGCTTTAGACTCCAAAACAATTTTAGGTACCATGTCCTTTTACTCCAAACTGTTTCCTCATATGCGGTATAACAGTTATCTCTATGTGTTTCCTATCCTTGTTACCTTCCCGTTCCTTTAACCAATGATCTGAAATCATATCGGAATATACCAAGAGTATGACCAATGAGTTGATGGAATATTGGATGATGGTAAATCTGACAATTTATTTGACCTCTGTCCAGATGATGATGTCATACCTGTACTGCGGAGGGACAGAGTCACTGAAGACCAACGTGTCTGACTTGTTGGAGGTGGGAATTCAGCCATTTTGTTTCTGAAATGCTCATAGAAAGACACATAGACTCCTTCTCCTTGCCTACTCATTCATTGCACTGATCTGAAGGCACTGATCAGGTTAAATCCCGTCGAGCATTTTCCAATCAGTGCAGATGAAGGCGAGTAGGTGAGGAGAGGACAGATTTATGAGACATTGAAATAGAGCCATACTGTATGTCATTCAGAGGTCCTTGTACTAAATCTACAACCAAATTCACCATAGCAGTCAATCACTCACTCATTGTAATGATGGTTTTTTCTTCTTCACATATTCATACTGAAATCACATAATTTGCTTGATTTGTTGGGCAAAAAAAGGCTTTGAATGGATCACAGGCCTGAGAAGCATTATCTAATCTGACGTATTTTGTTATGTGGTTGGTGTTCCCCAGCTGCTCTCAGCGGCCAGCGTCTTCCAGTTGGGGGCCCTACAGAGACACTGTGAGATCATCTGTTCCCAGAGCATCGATCTTGAAAATGCTGTCAGCATCTACAGGACGGCCAAGGTAAGGCTCTAGATATAGACTCTCACTGCGTATTCTGGATCTCAGTTGTTTGTTGGACACCGTCATGTATTAATAAGTTTACAAATGTCACCCAAATGTCACACTACACTCTTCTTACATGCTGACCAGACCGGACACGCCGCGTGCGCGAGCGTTGCAAAATACATTTAGAAATCCATGTTATTCAATTATTGCACCCACACTGCTTGCGCGCGCCAACGAGCGTCTGCGCTGCCAAGGGCTAAAATAGAAGTCATTCCTATTTCTGACTCAGATCGCGCCGCAAGTCCTGCCTCTCCCGTCTCCTCATTGGTTTATAGAAGCAGGTACCCACGTGCCATCTAGATATATTGGTTATACCCACGTGGGTGATTGAAAGACAAACTGTTTTGCCGGTTGTCGTGGTAATACAATGAAAGTGTAGATGCCAATCACCATATTAAGTTCAAAGATGAAAAGGCCTGGAAGGAGGCGAGATGACTAGAAACGATTCGGTTGACCGTTTTATGTGTGGATTAATTGTCGGAGAAGAGGACCTTGTGCATTTCAGGTAAAATAACAACTCAATGTTTATATCCCAGGGCAAATTAGCTAGCAACAGCAAGCTAGCTAAATAGGACAAATTAGCTAGCAAGTGCAAGCTAACTAGCTAAATTGCCATACATGTTAAATGCTTTTCGACCTGTTCCCAAATTAATGTCATTGGTTCAGAGTTTGTTTTGATATTTTAACCTGCATGTCGTGATCGCGTTTGGTGTAGGGGGACAAAATACATTTATGCACGATGGCGCATGCGCGCAGGCGGTTTGGGTTCCGTGTTATTCTMYAAAGGTAAAGAATAGCTYTGACGGGTCTATCTGGTAGTAGTTTGTTAAACAGTACCATGGGAAAAATAGCTGCTGCGTAAATACTGCAGTGTGGTTTTGTAGCGAATTGAGCCATAAGTGCGTGTGTCTCTCTCTCCACCCAGGCCCACGGTGCGTCAGTGCTGAGTTCGTTCTGCGAGGGRTTCTTCCTGCAGCACATGGCAGGGCTCCTGGAGAGAGAGGCCTTCCGGTCCCTGCTCCTGGGGCCTCTGGGGGCCCGCTGGGTGACGGAGATGGGCTCGGGGCCTAAAATGGTGCCTCCTAGGGGAGACTCGCCACTGGAGGAACTCGAGACGACCCTGGCTCGCCGGCTACGCTCTCTCTACATCACCTCCCGTGTCTGACGAGGAAAGGAGAAGGATGGAATGCAGAGGAGGAGAGGAAAAGGAGGAAGAGAGTGTGCGATCGGTGCACACTCTCTTCCTCCTGGGAGGAGGACGTCTCAAGGCCGAGGACGTCACGAGTGCCCTTAGATACAGATTTAGGATCAGATTGCCATCCCGCGATCCTAACCTGAACCATTAGAGTGGAAAACCACTGAAACTGACCTTAGCTCAGCATCTAAGGGCATCGTCATCCTTAATCATTATTTCTCGATGGAGGGTAAGACGAGGATGAAAGAGATGAGGCTGGATAGAGAGTGGGTGTGATGGGTACAGGATGGATACCGTGACGGCCTGTTCCCAAATTTGACTCTTGTGACAATTTATTTTGCTACACGGACCATTCAGTTTTTGACCTGAAGTACTCACCTCTAGCTGTCTATTACAGTAGCTATATATACGCAGTGGAAGAGTGGACAGAATGGTCTATCCGTCTGTCTTTCTGTTTGTCACCAAGGCTCTGGAAGCTTGTGTACAGAGACGGACAAGACAGCGGAATGAGGCAGTGAGAACTTTTAACATTTAGYATTTCTAGAACACTGCTGCCGCCCAGTGGACAAAGCCCGTAAAGGCCTCAGATTATAGAAATAGAGTGACTAGATTATGTTTCTATGCCTCAAATAAAGGTTAAAAGGTTCTGATGGAATATAAAAAGTCTGGCACGTTATTTTCATGGACCACTGATATGAAGGGGCTGGAGTTTTCTCCTTTCCTTCAGCCCCCTTCAGAGTGGTGAAGACTGTGAGAGAAGAGGTGGATTTGAGAGCCCCCTCAGTGAATTGAAAGAAGTTGGTTTTACTAAGTGTATTTTCTTTATACATAGTCGTCCTATTTTTTTTCTTTCTTTTTTGACAGAGTGAAGAGGAAAGAAAAAAACTTACTAAAGAATGGAATGGACATTTTCTATTTAAAGAAAAAAAGATGAGAGTATTTAACAGGGAGTTCCCTTTTTTATTGTGTTTTAATAATTGTAGGCAAATTATTATTATTAATGTAAGATAAAGCTTTGCGTAGCTGGACAATTCCAGGCCTAGTACACACTAACCATTACAGTTGAAGTCGGAAGTTTACATACACTTAGGTTGGAGTCATTAAAACTCGTTTTTTCAACCACTCCACAAATTTCTTGTTAACAAACTATAGTTTTAGCAAGTTGGTTAGGACATCTACTTTGTGCATGACACAAGTCATTTTTCCAACAATTGTTTACAGACAGATTATTTAACTTATGATTCACTGTATCACAATTCCAGTGGGTCAGAAGTTTATATACCCTAAGTTGACTGTGCCTTTAAACAGCTTGAAAAATTCCAGAAAATTATGTCATGGCTTTAGAAGCTTCTGAAAGGCTATTTGACATCATTTGAGTCATTTGAAGGTGTACCTGTGGATGTATTTCAAGGCCTAGCTTCAAACCCAGTGCCTCTTTGCTTGACATCATGGGAAAATCAAAAGAAATCAGCCAAAACCTCAGAAAATAAATTGTAGACCTCCACAAGTCTGGTTCATCCTTGGGAGCAATTTCCAAACGCATGTAGGTACCTTGTTCATCTGTACAAACAATAGTACGCAAATATAAACACCATGGGACCARGCAGCCGTCATAACGCTCAGGAAGGAGACACGTTCTGTCTCCTAGAGATGAACATACTTTGGTGCGAGAAGTGCAAATCAATCCCAGAACAACAGCAAAGGACCTTGTGAAGATGCTGGAGGAAACAGGTACAAAAGTATCTATATCCACAGTGAAATTAGTCCTATATCGACATAATCTGAAAGGCCGCTCAGCAAGGAAGAAGCCACTGCTCCAAAACCGGCATAAAAAAACAGGCTACGGTTTGCAACTGCATATGGGGACAAAGATCGTACTTTTTGGAGAAATGTCCTCTGGTCTGATAAAACAAAAATAGAATTGTTTCGCCATATTGACCATCATTATTTTTGGAGGAAGAAGGGGAAGCCTTGCAAGCCAAAGAACACCATCCCAACCGTGAAGCACGGGGGTGGCAGCATCATGTTGTGGGGGTGCTTTGCTGCAGGAGGGACTGGTGCACTTCACAAAATAGATGGCATCATGAGGAAAGGAAAATTATGTGGATATATTGAAGAAACATCTCTACACATCASTCAGGAAGTTAAAGCTTYGTCGCAAATGGGTCTTCCAAATGGACAATGACCCCAAGAATACTTCCAAAGTTGTGGAAAAATGGCTTAAGGACAACAAAATCAAGGTATTGGAGTGGCKATCACAAGGCCCTGACCTCAATCCTATGGAAAATTTGTGGGCAGAACTGAAAAAGCTCTGTCAGGAGGAATGGGCCAAAATTCACCCAACTTATTGTGGGAAGCTTGTGGAAGGCTACCCAAAACGTTTGACCCAAGTTAAACAATATAAAGGCAATGCCACCAAATACTAATTGAGTGTATGTAAACTTCTGACCCACTGGGAATGTGATGAAAGAAATAAAAGCTGAAATAAATCATTCTCGATACTATTATTCTGACTTTTCACATTCTTAAAATAAAGTGGTGATCCTAACTCACCTAAAACAGGGAATTTTTTTACTAGGATTGAATGTCAGGAATTGTGAAAAACTGAGTTTAAATGTATTTGGCTAAGGTGTATGTAAACTTCCAACTTCAACTGTAAGTAAACTGGGTCATGTTCATTAGGTAACAAATGGAAGAAACCAGACTGAAACAGGTAGGGACCTAAGAAATGCAAATGTTTTGTTTTACATTGCTAATGGACAAAACCCTGGCAAGGTACAATAATATCATTTCACACTATTGTGCTGACCTGAACCACACTGTGCTGGCCCAGGATATTTTATCATTCTCATTTTCAGCACGGTTCCAGAAACTATGGCGGATGAGGAACCAGGCCAGTGCAGTGCAGCTTGGCTTGGTTAGGCACAGTAGTATGAATAGGATATAACAGTAGCCAACATGGGATTTGGAACTGCAACCTCCTACCCAAACTCTGCTTTACTGCTCAATACTGTAATAAATACTGTAATAAAGCATCAAGCCTGGCAAGCAATTGGTTTTAATAGGTCTTTATGTTTTTACCTTTTATTTCAACGCAGGTAAGTATTTGTTAGCCTGGGTGCCTGTCTGTTTCTTCTCTGTTGCCAACTCCTTATGGAATTGTCATGCCGTTGACAGCAATGTCGCAAGAGCACAAACAGATCTGGGACCAGGGTAGATTTGAGTAGGTTCTTTTGCCACTGGATAGATCTAGGGCTCGATTCATTCCTTATCACCGAAGTTCAGCGCTGCAGAGCGCTTTAAATTTCAAGCCAACTTCCGATTGAGTTGACATATACAGCGTTTATGGTGAACGCAGTCTCCGCAAACGTGGGAGCATTGCCTTTAAATTTCAATTGCGCTGAACCTCAGCGTTATGGATTCAATTGAGCCCCTATTTTAGATGACTATTTAAATATAATACTCATATAATAACAGAAAATTATATGACATTCAACTAAAAAGTACTACATTTGACCCAGTGTCACTTATGCCCCTTTTGATAGTCACCCCTCGTTAAAATGTGAATATCTCAATTGCATACTCCTTGTGTCCTTCTCTCTCCTTTGAATGACATACCCATTGGAGGAGAAGGTCAGATTGGAGGGACCTCTGGCTTTCTCATCCAATGGTTTTGAGAAGCAGATGAGAGAAGAGAGAGGACGCAAGGAGTATGCAATTGGGATTATCCCCGAGTGTCCCCTGTTATGTAGCTTGGAATTCCAACAGGATGTAAGCAATGCAGAAAACTATGTGGAAGGTTCACAGAGATGGTGAGAATAAGAGTTTTAGTAGATTGGAGTGTGTGTTTTATGATGTATGTAAGCTTTAGGACAACATGTTCGACACCCAGCGACACCATAGAAGATACCTTACCTGAGAAAAGGTCCAGTACATGTTATTGAAGCGATCTGGTTCTCTCTGCTGGTGAGGAAAGGTACTGCATTACACACACACACACACACACACACACACACACACACACATCACCACACACACAACACACACACACACGCACCACAAACTCTTTAATGAGTCAATTGTAGTTTTCCATACTGAAGTTGCTCACAGTTGTGTTACAAGAAGGATGACACTGTTTATTTGTTTGTAATAAAAGGAGTGCTTGCGGCCCCGGTGTAGCATGAGAACTACAATACCCAAAATGCTCTGTAACCATAACTGGTATCATCGGATGACCTTAATGTCGCTAGTTTTTCCACTGTAGAAAATAGGGAGGGTGAGGAAGTAACTAACAGTAGGGTATTGCTTAGTGTCTTTAGCATAGAGGTTGTTTTGGCGGTGTCACAGGTGGAACTGCGTTAGAGCTGTCAAATACACAAGTGGCTCTTGGCATTATACCTAAACCTTAACAAGTCAGATGAACTCGTGGATACTATTTGTATGTCTCTGCGTGCAGAAATCCCATGCAGCCTTGCAAACCTGGAATAACTAGTTCCTTTGTAGGTGAATAAAACTATTTGAATACAGATCCCCAAAAAAGTACTACGTTTTACAAATATTTGAACACAGATCTCCGAAAGTAACTACTGTTTTACACTATTTGATTACAAATCTGAGAAAGCAACAACTTTAAACAAATATTTGAATACAGACCTCAGGAACTATTGGATTGGCTACCTTCAACTATGGTCAGCGATGAATTTGTAGCTGCATGTTGAAAATAGAAATAAAATGAATAGAGCACACACAATCTCCTATACTATTCCAATCTATCTAACAGTCCTATTTGATCTACACAATACATTTATATCTGAACATTCTGTAAATGTCCATTCTCCTAAATGTCCATTGCCCCAGGTGTCAAGTCAAACCAATTAATTGTACAGATAAGTGTAAATAAGTTGTGACTTTCAACTCAAGTAGGCCTCGTTCAACATGCCACTGAAAAGCTTGAAAACGGCAATAAATGTTAGTGTAACAGTTCAACTTTAGTCCGTCCCCTCGCCCCGACCCGGGCGCGAACCAGGGACCCTCTGCACACATCAACAACAGTCACCCACGAAGCATCGTTACCCATCGCTCACAAAAGCCGCGGCCCTTGCYGAGCAAGGGGAACCACTACTTCAAGGTCTCAGAGCAAGTGACGTCACCGATTGAAAGGCTATTAGTGCGCACCACCGCTAACTAGCTAGCCATTTCACATCCGCTACATTAGCACACCTGAAAATACTGCAGAGAATTCAAAGCCATTTGCAAACAGCAAGTTGGATGCTTAGCAAAAAACAACTTCGAACCTCTTTGTCCTCCTGAGGGTAAGTGTTCTTGTTTCAAACACACAATGCACCATCTTTAAAGGGGTAGTTTAGAACACAAACTAACAGAATACAGAATGCAAACTAACATCATTTTCAACCTACCTCGGCTGTAGTTGATTTAAGAAGGCAGTTTTGTACTGTTTAGTTTCCTTTCGACACCTAATAGAAATGGTTATGTTAGCGCTCTCAGTAACACTTAACATGAAACTGTTCTTGTACCTGTGTAAAACCTTTTGGTTACATTTTGGAGCAACATTTTATTAGCATTGTGTTACATAATACTTCGGTAATTGCATTTTAATTGCATAGCAATGAGTTCAGAGATTTGTAACTACTGTACACAAGATGAATAGTGACTGTTCCTTATTACCAACCTATTCAAATAATGATTGACATATTTCATTATCTTTATTTTGATGAAGTCTTTTCATACTATTTTATCCTTCCACAAAATATAGTTCCTAAACAAATCTAGGGTTGATACCCAAGACAGCTGGTCGTTCGTTCTATCGGTTCGCTGGCCAGAGATGCGACCCAGTCGTTCAGTCTTTTTGTTCTGTATCTATGGACGCGACCCAGCCGTTCGTTCTAAATGTTCCATTGCCATACTGGCTGGCAACGTTCTTATACTATGCTGGTTCATGATTTCGACTGGCTGAGGAAAGCTACCTGCCTGTCTGTCTCGTCCCGACTCCTGACACGTTCAATACTATGGGACAGCTGGAGATCGAATTAGAATATTGAAACAATGTTGCAAATGTCGGAGAGACAGACAGCAAGGTTTATACAAATATTCACTGTTGTTCTGAACTTCTAACGCGAGTTTGATGGGTGTGGCTTCGTGACAATGATCAAGAGTTACTGCTCATTGATTTGACAGCTCCAACGAAGTTACACCTCCGACACCGCCAAAACATCAGCAATGCGGGTGCCCCTTTTCACACGTTAACGCTTTGAGTATGTCCCAGATGGCACCCTATTCCCTATATAGGGCACTACTTTTGACCAAGACCCATAGGTCTCTGGTCAAAAATAATGCACTACGTAGCGAATAGGGTGCCATTTGGGACTCCTCCCAGGACTGTGTGATTCCCCCTAGCACCCGGTGCCCTCAGCGCTTCCTCCCTTACAGCCTTACAGAGTGACGGACAGAGCAAGAGGAAGCATCACTCAATGCTGTGCACAAGATAGAAGAGAAGGGGGGAGAAGAAGAGAGAGAGGAGGGGGCAAGGAAAGATAGAGGGGAGAAGAAGAGGTGGTGGAGGCTGAACATGAGGAGAGAAAGAGAGATAATTGTTAGGCTAAGGGCAGAGGGAAAGAAAGTGAGAGAGTTCTATGGGGGCATTACCACTAAAGCCATGCAAAGAAAAGCTCATGTTTACATGCACACAGCAATACAAGATAAAAGCATAAGAGCAGGAATATCTCCAGTGTAGAAGAAGAAGACGAAGCATTTCAACCCCCATGTTTGTCTATGTACTGTACAAGAGAAGAAGAGTGGATGAGGAAGTTGTTTGACACCTCTAACTGGTCTACACACATGATGATTAGATGAAATGGACAAATATCAATAGAAGCAATATTTCTCCCCAAAAGAGGCTAAATTCTACATTCTTAAATGACTGGTAAAATAATTTTTCTTAAAGGCCCAGTGCAGTCAAAATCTAGATTTACTGTATGTTATATATATTTCCACACTATGAGGTTAGAATAATACTGTGAAATTGTGAAAATCATGATAATGCCCTTTTAGTGTAAGAGCTGTTTGAAAAGACTGCCTGAAATTTCAGCCTGTTTGAGTGGGATGGAGTATTGGCCTGTCTGGTGACATCACCAGGCGGTAAATTAGTTAATAGACCCTTAAGAAAGTGTCCCAAACATCCCTGCCAATAACAGCTAGTTTTCAGTTTTCCCTCCCCACTCAGACCACTCCCAGACAGTCCTCGTAAAATTGTTGCTTGAGAAATGTATCTTTGCTAAGAAGCAATTTTTTGTTTCTTTTTGATCATTTTAATTGAAAACAATCACATTAAGGTTGTTACCCAGAAATATTTTGATGTTGAGAAAAAAAATACAGCTGCATTGGACCTTTAAACATATACAACAAAAGTATTCCCCCCTCCCTCTTGAACACTAGGACAGAAATACATTGCAACTTGTTGTTCATCAATGTTCACATAATTCTGTTATAAGTCAGACAAAGGAAAGAAAAAAATTCAATATTTGACCGAACAAAAGTGTGTTGCCTCGTTTGCAAACATACAAGCAGGTAAATAAATAAATCACATTCAACTGATCGAACAGCTTTTCTTTCATATAAATAGTGAGGTTACAACAACAAATGAGGAAACGGAACAGAGAAAATGAACAAATATGAATAAATAAGGAAAAATACAAAAATATCCACAATTGCATTTAACTTTTTTTTTTCATCTCCTCAAACTCCTACTGCTGGTAGTTAAAGACTAAAATAGGTATACTGTACATGACAAATGACACAAAGTGCTCTGGGGAAAAGGGGTAGAAACTTGGTGAATACAGTCATGTACACCTTGCTCAGATCAAATCAAACAAATTCATAATCCTAAATGACCATATAAACAGAAATACAGGGCGAAATAAAGGGGGCGAAAAAAGGGAAGTGTGGCAACGCAAGTTTGTAAAACCTGGTCCTACTGGTATATCTAAACACTGTGTCACAACTAGACATTTCCTTTTTACATAAGAAATGAATTCAGTCTGTACAACAGAATAGATCATTCATTTAGATAACCCCCAATACCCACCTCCACCCTGAATCCCTCCACCCCTCCCCAGGGGGTGGAGGGATTCAACCCCAGATCAAGTCGTACCCCCCCCCTTTAACCACAGATCAAGTCGTACCCCAGATCAAGTCGTACCCCCCCCCTCCAACCCATACTGCATACACCCCTTGCTTTCTGAAATAGAAATTCCAGTCAATTTGCAGCAATGGTATTGAGTCTAATAAACATCCATTTAGTATTTTTTAAATCCAGTTTCTTCACAAAGAAAGAGGAAGTACATTTAAAAAGAGAAACAATTACAATCCAGCAAGCGTCCGCGTCGGCTGTTGATACTACAGTATATCGACAAACTCATCCTCCTTCGCTTCTCCTCTTGGTCACTTCATTGTTCTGTCAATTTTGTTATTACATCCCAGAGTTTGTCTATGCATACTGTGCGATAGTGTGTGAGAAGGGGAGCGTGTATTTATTTGTGTAATGAGATTGTGTGTTTGGGTGTTAAATGCTTAATAATCTCCATTTATATGAGGGGATAGGAGAGGTTAGTAGGCGGGTGGAAGGTGTGTGTGTGTGTGTGTGTGTGTGTGTGTGTGTGTGTGTGTGTGTGTGTGTGTATACCTGTGAAGGAATAAAAGTGTGTGTGTGCATTTGTATGTGTATAACATGCTTGTGTATCAGAGGGATATGGATTGCTGTTTTCTCCCTCGGGGACTGCTGATCGGGGTAGCGAAGGAAGCCCCTTGAAAAGCGGTCCCCAGCTCAGTCAACAAATGTCCATCTCTTGGTGTGCAGACGGGGGGGGGGGGTTGAAGTGATGGCCAAGGAGAAAGAGGATAGGTGGAGTGGAGCAGGGAGGCAGGACGAGGATCTAATAGGTTTTCTGGATAACTCCTGGTAGTAGAAACAAGTCAAGTCATCACACAGGTGAGCAGAAGAGCGAGAACACAATGGCCCTGTACGAATACAGAAATGGATCCTTCCTTCCTCGTTTCCTTGAGGTAAGCACAGTGATTTGATAGATGTAAGCAGGGGGTTACCACCCTACTACTTTCACCAATCTAACCAATTCAGGTCTGTGATTACTTCAAGGATGTATTTATGAAGTATTCGAACAGTGCCATTATGTGATCGAAAGAGTGGGGGAGGGGGAGCACACAAAATGGCACGGACGCTTAGATGGGGTGATGTGAGGTGTGTGTGTGTGTGTGGGGGTTATGTTAAGATGAGGGGAGATTGTGTGTGTGTGGGTTTGGTAAAATATCTGTTTGATTCAAATTCTCTATATGTACACAGTCATTCCTTCATACAAAAAGTATATTGAGTCCAGTTACAGTACTGCTAGCTTTGTCATTGTCAAGTCTCTGACCACTTTTCCAAAACCCCTGATAAGACTGGGTAAAGTGATACTCGGGTTTGGATCTTTAATGCTTCATCTTAGCTCTAACTAACATTTTGGCTCTACTGCTACTACAGTTTCCTGGTCTAGGATTCCTCCGGTGTCCCAATGGACGCCATCCTGACTCTGTCTCGGCCCGTGGCGGGCGGACATTTTGTATCTTCTCGCATGGAAGAGGAGCAATGTCGGGTGGTTGGGGTAGCGGGGGTTTGGTGGTGAGGCACCTGGCCGTTCTTCTCCTCTGAAAAAAGTTTTTCAATTACGTCAAAGAAGTTATTCAAGGGGCTACCTAGGTACACAAACGGGAAGCAAAGAAAACGGGGAGAGAGGGAGAGGAAGAGAGAGAGAACAAACAATGAACATTAGGGTTTATGCGAGAAGGGGAGGCTAGAGAGACTGACAGAAGGTGGGGAAGAGAACGAGGGAGAGAGATGGAGGGAGGGTGAGGGACATTGTGACAGCCACGTCGGGTGAATGTGTGTGTGTTCAACATATAAAAGACAACACAATATGACATCACTGTCAGGTCTAGCCAATGAGGAGRGGGATGTAGGTCAATTTAGGTCAGTGGTAAAGCTTGGAGCTTTATAGGAGAAAGCAACATTTTGGACTGCTCTTTACCATATACAGTACAATGGTAATTATAAATACAATATTTAATATTTTAGCAGTTGTTTAACAAAATAGGTGATCACGTGATCAACATTCCTGAAGCATGCCAGCGAATGACAGCCTGAATCAATCATTTATTTGAAAAATATAATTTCAAATAAAACACAAACGCTGTCTGTACATGACTGAACGACTGCAGTGTATTTTTAAATATATATTTTTTTATAACGTATTAGCAAATCCAGCTCTTTAGGCTATACTGAGTGCTATCCTTAGCCAGATCGCTCAAGAGTGATTAGAAATTGGACGTGGGTATTATCATCAGTAAATATTCAACCTGAGGCCTCCCGAGCGGCGCAGCGGTCTAAGGCACTGCATCGCAGTGCTAGAGGCGTCACTACAGACCCYGGTTCAATCCTGGGCTGTGTTGCTGCAGCCGGGAGACCCATAAGGCGCCGCACAATTGGTCGGGATGTCCTTGTCCCATTGCACTCTAGCGACTCCTTGTGGCGGGCCAGGCAGATGCACGCTGACTTATGTCGCCAGTTGTACAGTGTTTCCTCCGACACATTGGTGCGGCTGGCTTCCGGGTTTAGCGAGCAGTGAGTCAAGAAGCAGTGCGGCTTTGCAGGGCCCTATTTCAGAGGACGCATGACTCGCGACCTTTGCCATGACTCGCGACCTTTGCCTCTCCTGAGTCCGTGCGGGAGTTGCAGTAATGGGATAGACTAACTTCCAATTAGGGGTAAAAAGTTTAAATTTAAAAAAAGCAGACCAATTTAACTATTATAACCAAAATATGATCAGCATATTCTCATGACTGGCTTTATCCAGTGTAGCTAGCTAACCCTGTCATCTGAATTAGTTGGCTCTATGGATTTTAACTTAGATTAGCCTACCCCGGACTCAGACCATTTTAACAATATTTGTCATGACGTTATTTGTCCTGACTCAACTGAACGCAAAACCCACACAGATTAATGTCAAAAATCCAGCAAACGTATCGCTGATTGACCTGATTCTGACAAATATCACCCACAAGTACAGTGYAGTCTTTGTTAATGATCTCAGTGATCACTGTCCTATTGCATGTATTAGAGATACCAAACACATTAACACTGATCCTCATATAATTATGAAAAGTCATTTTAAACATTTTCCCCACACATTTTTCCTCATGATATGTTTTACTCTGACAGCTGAATGCTTGACCCTAAAATTAGCTCTAGAATTGTTCTCATCTATTTTTATCCCTCTGGCAAACAAACACTTCCGACGCCTTAGAGTTAAAAAAATGAAACAAATCCTTGGTTCTCTATAGAACTTTCAGATCTTCTGATGAGAAATCACGCCTGGTCCAAGGCTAGAAAAACGGACTCTGTAGACGCACTACCTCAATCAATAAAGGTAAATCTAGATACTTTTTTCTATCTATGACTCTGCTGGTGATCCATCTAAATTTTGGAAAACAGTTAATGCACTGAAGCGTAGAAATTCCTCTCTTTCCCCTGCCTAAGAAAGTTGTTTAGACTCTGGCACCATTGCTGAGAAAAATTAGATAAGTGATGCTTTTAATCAGCATTTTATGTCGGCGGGCTTTTTACTTGAAATCAATTGTGGTTTAATTGAGCCTAGTTAGCCAGTTGACTGCATGCCCCTCTCCCAGGCTTCAGTTGCCTCGATGGAAGTTGTGTCAACTTCTACTTTTTAAGTTCTATCTCAGACTGCCGGTGATCCATCAAAATTTTGGAAAACAGTTAACGCACCAAAATATGGAAATTCCTCTCTTTCTCTTTTTAAGCAAGTTGAATCAGCCTCTAGTTGGCTTGATGAAAGTTCTGTCAACTTCTAGTTAATCTTTATTTTCAATTCAACAAATTTCTTCTTCTGATGTGCTAGACACCTTTCAAGACACCTTTGCTTGATCCTTTCTMGCTGCAGATTTCTGCTCCTCTCTGCATTAATATGGAGTTGGTCCTGACTTTGCCGCTATAACCAGCCTTCACTCTTCTGGGAAGGCTTTTCACTAGATGTTGGAACATTGCTGCGGGGACTTGCTTCCATTCAGCCACGAGCATTAGTGAGGTTGGGCACTGACGTTGGGCGATTAGGCCTGGCTCGCAGTCGGCGTTCCAATTCATCCCAAAGGTGTTCGATAGGGTTGAGGTCAGGGCTCTGTGCAGGCCAGTCAAGTTCTTACACACATATCTCAATAAACCATTTCTGTATGGATCTCGCTTTGTGCACAGGGGCATTGTCATGCTGAAACACAAAAGGGCCTTCCCCAAACTGCCCCAGACCATTATTCCTCCACCACCATTCAAGCAGGTAGCGTTCTCCTGACATCTGCCAAACCCAGATTCGTCCGTCAGACTGCCATCACTCCATTCACACTGCTCCAGAGTCCAATGGGAGCTTTACACCACTCCAGCCTTGGCATTGCACATGGTGATCTTAGACTTGTGTGTGGCTGATCGGCCATGGAAACCATGTCATGATGCTCCCGGCGAACAGTTCTTGTGCTGACGTTGCTTCCAGAGACGGTTTGGAACTCGGTAGTGTGTGTTGCAACCGAGGACAGATTACTTTCACACGTCTTGTGCTTCAGCACTCGGCGGTTCCTTTCAATCTGCCTTTATTGCCCTGCAGAAAGCATTTATTGAATTGAAATTAGTACTTAATGCAGGTAAAACCAAGTATATGTCGTTTTCCAAATCACGTAAAAATGTATACGTACTTCGGAAGGTGACCTCATTGATCGTGTCCCCGCTTATAAATATCTGGGAATCTGAGTTGACGAAAATCTATCTTTCAAAAAGCATGTTGATGAATTGGTTAAGAAATTCAGAATTACATTAGGCTTATTCCATGTTAAATAGCAGAAAACAAATAATTCAGGCAACATTCATTCCGGTAATTGACTATGGCGAAATCATCTATATGAATGCAGCTGCCACTGTATTGATCCCAAAGGTCACAGTTCATCATAGCGCATTGTGCTTCATTACGAGTGATAGGTTCGGCACACATCATTGCAATTTGTATCAAAACGTAACCTTGCCCTCTAATGAAGTCTCGATGCATTGCTCTCTTTTTGCCCATAAAGCCCTCTTGCATAAAATTGTTAACCTTCAGACGTATAAGTTACCAGACCCGGGCTCAGAGACGGCTACCCCTGAAGCAGTGGAGGCTGGTGAGGGGAGGGCGGCTCATAACAATGGCTGGAACGGAGGAGATGGAATGGCATCAAACGCATGGAAACCATGTATTTGATTCCATTCCACTAATTCCTCTTCAGCCATTACCATGAGCTCGTTAGGGAAATCTGCTTTTAGTTTTTTTTTTTCTCATGTGGAATGATCTCCAAAACGACTTAAAAGTTGGCAATTCAGGCCGGTGTTTGCGGGCCTTTTTATGTAGTTCTCTAAAACCTTGAACCACTAACCTTTTAGAGCCGGACACAACTGTGACAGCCATATACTGTGAAGCAGGATGAAGGACACACACACACACACACACTCACACACTGCTACTATACTGGGCTCTAAAACCTGGGAGGACACTAACTTTCACTAGCCTTCTATGACTTCAGTAACACCGTTTCAGACTGTTTCGGACTGACGAGAAACATCTTCAAACCCCTATGACAGAAATCCAGAGTCACTCCAAAATATCGAGGCAACAGTTCGAAACCCTTAGGATCATAAAGTTATTCAGCAAAGTTGTGAAGAGAAATCTCTAGGTTGAACATTTCACAACTTGGAACAGTTCACTGAGTGGATGTACAGTACACTAGAGCAGGGCTCTTCGACCCTGGTCCTGGAGAGACACCGTCCGGTAGGTTTTTGCTCCAACCCAAATATATGCACCTGATTCTAATAATTAGCTGGTTGATAAGCTAAATCAGGTTTGTTACAAATGGGATTTGAGTGAAAACTGACAAGAAGATAGCTTTCCAGTAACAGGGTTAGAGAGCCCTGCACCACCATTGTTTCTGTAACCAAGCAAGCAAAGGTAATTTAACTAAATGACGCACACCCTAGACCAACTTCAATTTGCATACCGCCCCAATATATCCACAGATGATGCAATCACCATCACACTGCCCTATCCCATCTGGACAAGAGGAATACCTAGGTAAGAATGCTGTTCATTGACTACAGCTCAGCCTTCAACACCATGGTACCCTCCATCATTAAGCCTGGGTCTGAACCCCACCCTGTGCAACTGGGTTCTGGACTTCCTCACGGGCCGCCTCCAGGTGGCCCATTCCTCCGTGCATGGAGGAATGGGCCAAAATACCAGCAACAGTGTGTGAAAACCTTGTGAAGACTTACAGAAAACGTTTGACCTCTGTCATTGCCAACAAAGGGTATATAACAAAGTATTGAGATAAACTTTTGTTATTGACCAAATACTTATTTTCCACCATAATTTGCAAATAAATTCATAAAAAAATCCTACAATGTGATTTTCTGGATTTCTTTTTCTCATTTTGTCTGTCATAGTTGAAGTGTACCTATGATGAAAATTACAGGCCTCTCTCATCTTTTTAAGTGGGAGAACTTGCACAATTGGTGGCTGACTAAATCTAAAGGATGAATCTAAAGGATGAAAGGAGAGAGGCTTACATCAGACAGACAGGACGGTTCATTGTTTCAACACCATCCCTCATCCTTCCATCCCCATCTTTTCCCCCTTTTATCTGTTCTGAGAAACACATTAAATCCCTGCCAGGTATGCTGCACACACACACAAGTATGCAAACACATGCACYCACACAAACACACACACTCCTCGAGACTGCTCTTATTGGTGATTAATAGACATAACGAGCTGCCTTGGTTAAGTATTTTGTCCGCCAGCTATTATGCAAAGCCAAGTTCTCTGCTAATTACTGGCCCCTGCCACTTCAGATAGTGCCACTGACCCAGTGGCTCTACTACACCTTAGTTGAGTCCCAAATGGCACCCTATTCCCCATATAGTGCACTCTATGGGCCCTGGTCAAAAGTAGTGCAATAAATAGGAAATAGGGTGCCATTTGGTCCTAAGCCCAGTAAAAACCCCTGCTATGGGATGCTGCTAGTAAAGTGCTGGCAAAAATCTTTATTAGTCTTTATTCGAGATGAATAGTTTATTTTAATTGTACTATTTCTCTGAGAATGGCTTACCAAGAAAAACTTTAAAAAATGACTAATTCGAGGTAAAAAGGAGTTGGAGAATTCCACATTCTTTTTTGCTCGCTTTAATCCATTGTACAGGATGTGAACAGATTACTGACGTCTTCCTGAGAGTCGAAATGTCAGTCATCTGTTCGCACCCTGTACAATTTTAAGTATTTCACCAACTGTGCTTAATGTTAAATCAAATCAGTTCTTCCAAGAGTTTTATAAGTGTGTGTGATGACTAGAGAAGTGGGAGTGCATTTACTTGAGAGAGTTGGTAGCACCAGAGTGCTTGCCTTCGGGCACATCTGTTTGGGATGGTGAGGATATATATATATATATTTACACACACACACACACACACGAGAGATAGCGATGGATGGATAAGACATGAGGAAGGCCATGAGGAAGGTGAGTAGGAGGACAGAGGAGTGTCTTTTATTTTCTTCTCTCAATCTTTATAGACATCTCTATTGTCTATAAGAGATCTATGTGGTAGGCACTTCGGGACAGGATGACTTATTATTGGCCAAATGGCTCATGGATAAAACAAGAGATGGGCGAAGATTGTCTATTATATTGACAAGATATTCAAGTGACCGCTCTAACAATGGAAAAACAGGGGGGAGGCGAGATCAGGTGGGGCCATTCTAGCCGATAAGAGGGCAGATACGCGTTAGAACAACAGGCCATAGAGATAGATAGAGGACTCATCTGTGCCATTTTAGCATATGTGACAGCATGGGCAGTGCCATCTCCATTTTTAAGCAGGTGATTTTTTTCTTTTTCTTTGGCTGATTGCTCCCAACTCATAGGAACCCCCACCCAGTTGACAGCTTTAAAATGGTGGAAGCCCTCCATGGCAATGTCCATGCTAAAATGGGTTATATCCATGATGAGTACTCTATCTATCTCTATGACAACTTTGTTGCCGAAATGTCACGTGCGTCCACTTACTATATCCGTGTATTCGTAACAACCTAACCATTACTAAACTTCAGTTCAATCAAATAAGCCTCATGTAGCAAATTAGCAATTACATTTTTTTGTTGACCAAATTTGACACTCTCTCATTGACCTCCATACAAAAAAAATCCTCACTTCGTGGGCTTGTTTTCATTGGGCAGAGTAAAACCTCTCTGGATGAGGGAGGAGGAGATAGAGGAGGAGATCCTAGCACCAGGATTACATTGACCTGTCCTCTAAGTTCACTATCTAACCAGATAGCTGTGGTCTAGTCAATGGCAGGTATGGGCAGCAAAAAGGGTTACAAGAGGTGGGGATTTTGAGTGACAAGGGTTTAAAAGAGATAGAGTTAGCTAGAGAGTGTGATCCCTCTACATCTCAATGTAGTGGCAGTGCAATTTATTGAGGTGCATTGTGGTTGCTTTGACGTTACCATGGCGAGGAGCCATGGAGCAATGGCAGTTAGGGCTCAAGATCAGATTATCCTACCCCTGATCCTTTATAACCATTAAGGGACCATAAAAAAACATCTGACTTGAGATCAGTAGTTATGGAGGAAACTCTACCCATACTTGGTGGAGTGAGGGCCATGCAATATATGGAGGCTGTAGCAGAGAGGGGGTGAAAGGGAAAGAAAGGGGCTGAGAGTAGGGGAGGAGTGCTAGCTTAGCTTTAGCAGTGAGGGGTTGTAGGAGAGAGGGTGATGGGGGTATTGGTGGGGGGGAAGGGGGCGTGTTCAACTCACCAGAAAGCTGCTGAACTCCCGGCTGGTCATGTGTGCTTAGCAACTGGCCCTGAATTGTCTCTACCACCCGCTTGAAGCGCCGGCTGGGTCCTATACACACACACACACACAAACAGGCAAACACACACATACGCACACGCAGGCACACACACACACGATTGCAAGAGACAAGGGGAGAACAAGGTTAGTCATTCTGTACTCACACACAAAGGTACTGTACACAGGAACATGAAAAAGGCAAAACAGGGGAGGAGACAAATTAAGAGAAAGACAGAAAGGGGAGGAAAAAGGGTAAAGAAATGAAGAGGAAAAGTAAGGAATAAATGGAATGGGAAAGGAAAAACAAAGGAGGGGTCAAGAGAGGAGAGGTCAGGAGAGGACGGGAAAGGAGAAGGGTGGAGAGAAAATAAGAAAACAAGGGGGTTAGAGTGGGGGAGGAGGGAAGAGTGTTAGGATAGATCGTGGAGATGAAAAAGAGAGTGTGACTGCGTGCGGTCTCCTGTAACCACTGACATCAGAGAAGCAGCGGGATCCAAATGGCCTACGATTAGTACCAGGGAAAGTGTCCTCTCCCTCCAATCTGGTCCCATGGAGCACACACACACTGTGAAAGACACAAACACACACACATACATGCACACACAAACACCTAGGAGCAGTGTGCCTGCATGTGTTTGTGCTTGTCTGCCTGTGTGTGTGTGGGTGTGTGTACCTGTGGGCTGTCTTTGTTATCTGTCCGTGTGTGTGCGTGTGTTACTTGCCTGCAAGTGTGTCTACATACAGTGAGGGAAAAAAGTATTTGATCCCCTGCTGATTTTGTACGTTTGCCCACTGACAAAGAAATTATCAGTCTGTAATTTTAATYGTAGGTTTATTTGAACAGTGAGAGACAGAATATCAACAAAAAAATCCAGAAAAACGCATGTCAAAAATGTTATAAATTGATTTGCATTTTAATGAGGGAAATAAGTATTTGACCCCTCTGCAAAACATGACTTAGTACTTGGTGGCAAAACCCTTGTTGGCAATCACAGAGGTCAGATGGTTTCTTGTAGTTGGGCCAACAGGTTTTGCCACACATCTCAGGAGAGTAAAGTTTTTTGTACCCACCTTCTCTTTGCAGATCTTTCTTCCAAAGTCATTAAGTGTTTCTCGAGAAGGACTTGTGCACGCTTTTGGTCAACTTCGAACCTTCAGCCCTCCCTTCCCAGATTTTCCCTGTGGGAAATTAAAGGATCTGGGAGACCTGCTAGGCCACTCCGGACCTTAATGTGGCTATTTCTTGACCCACTCCTTTGTGCCTTGGCCGTGCTGTTGGGTTCATTGATCATGCTGGAATA
>NC_036842.1:40457915-40460407 GCF_002910315.2 Salvelinus sp. IW2-2015 | reverse complement strand
ACAACATTGAAAAGCATTGGAGTCAACATGGGCCACCATCCTGTGGAGCGCTTCAACAACCTTGTAGAGTCCATACCCCGACGAATGAGGATGTTCTGAGGGCAAAGGGGTGCAACTCAATATCAGAAGGTGTTCCTAATGTATTGTACCTCAGTGTATATGCATATGTTGCAGGTATGTTGCAGTATAGCCCCAAATACCTGCTATCAGCCTAAGAGGGTATTTTACCATTATAACACCAATGTTGATTGGTTAGCTAGAGGCCGTGAGTGCGCAGATCTGTGAATGTGTGCGTGCATATGTGTGTGAACATGTGAGAGTGTGGTTGTGTATGCTTAACATGTTTCTGGTTTATCTAGCCATTTCGTAAGCTGATTGTGTTGCTAATCCCTCCCATTCCTTTTGAATGCACTCTGTACTCCAGGCTTACATCCCAAACGGCACCCTTTTCCCTACATAGTGCCACACTTTTGACCAGAGCGCGTGTGGGTCCTGGTCAAAAGTAGTGCACATGTAGGGAATAGGGTGTGCATTTGGGACGCCAAAACCAGGTCAATAGAAAAATCAAACCACAGACCACTGAACATTAGCAATAGATGCTTTTGCCCTGAGTGCTTGTGTGTGCGTTGTGGTGTGGGTGGGTGTGTGAGTGTGAGGGACTACAGGCAACATTGAGGTCTCTCTCTCTCTCTGGCTTCCGCTGCATCTCCAAAGGCCAGGAATTTAATAGTGAAAGCCGGTTTCCAGTGCAAGCCAACAGAGAAGCACATCTAACATTTCACTCACAGCTTTAACAAAGTCTTATAGCAAAATGGAAACTCTTGCTTCACTCTAGGTCAATGGCAAACCAATCTTCTACTCCTATGAGGTAGCTATTTTGTCCCTGAGTGTATGCCTGGTGTCCCAGAGAGTAGATGGAACCACCTGAATAGTTGGAAACTATACTCCTCAGCACTCTATGATTAATCAAACTCTTGGCACAGTTTGTGTGAAACATGACAAATTGGGTGTCGGCAGTTTGACATTGCCATTAGCCTGAAATTGGTTCCAAAATTAATCCTATTCCTATGTGCACTACTTTTGACAAGAGCCCAATGGGGCCCTATTGGGCTTCTTTGGTGTCAGTACATCTGCCGCGTGTCCACTCTCAGATGTAACTGACTTGTAATCTGTTAGAGTTGGAATCTGTGCTTGGTTCATCAGGGTAATTTTAATGACGTTTTATCAACCTGTCATTTATATAAGAGGTATGTGGCAAAAAGCTGAAAGTCACTCTCAATTTGTCACCTCTTTACTCACTTGAGCGAGTGAGTCTTTCTCTGTTCACACTTTGTCTCCCTCTCTCTGTATGCTCCTCGCTTCTTTTCCCTCTCTATGATCCTCTATCCCTACTTCTTCCTCAGGAGCCACACAATCAGTCGCTCCACCTCTTCTTCTCTCCCCCATTTTCTCTCTCGCTCCCCTCCCCTCACTCGCCTCTCCATTTCCAGTCCTCTCTTTCCTCTCTCTTCTTGATCCCCACTTATATTTTCGTATCTCTTGATTCAGAATGTTCCACTTCATAACTATAAAAAAAAAATATATATATATTTAATCGCTCTTCCAGATCCCTATCTTAGCCACAGTGTGATCAGCCAGACGAGTTTCCGGGCAGAGTACAAGTCCACAGCTGGCCCCACGGTCTTCCAGAAGCCAGTCAAGTTCCAGGGGGACATCACCTACACAGAGAGCACGGCCGCCCCAAGGAGAACGGCATCTTACTCTGTCACCTTTACCCTGCTCTCAGGTACACATAACACGCATGCATGCATGCACACACACACGCACACGAACACGCACACACAGGGAGGTACCAGTGAGGAAAAAAGTATTTGAATCCCCTGCTGATTTGTTACGTTTGCCCCACTGACAAAAGAAATGATCAGGTCTATAATTTTAATGGTAGGTTTATTTGAACAGTGAGAGACAGAATAACAACAAAAAAAATCCAGAAAAACGCATGTCACAAAAACGTATAAATTGATTTTGCTTTTTTAATGAGGGAAAATAAGTATTTGTGACCCCCTCTCAATCAGAAAGATTTCTGGCTCCCAGGTGTCCTTTCCAGTAAGTAACGAGCTGAAGATTAGGAGCACACTCTTAAAGGGGTGGCTCCTAATCTTCAGTTCTTACCTGTATAAAAGACACCTGTCCACAGAAGCAATCAATCAATTCAGATTCCAAACTCTCCACCATGGCCAAACCAAAGAGCCTCTCCAAGGATGTCAGGACAAGATGTAGATCTACACAAGGGCTGGAATGGGCTATCTCTTCTCTTTTCCTTTTATTTCCTAATGAAGATAAAAAGACTATCATTAAGACAAGACTTGAGATAACAGAACAGATAAAAAATATAAAGTCTTTAAAAGTAACAAAAAATTGAAACTGGAATTAAAACATTAGAAAGAAAAGTAATGAATATAGAAAATATAATGATATAAGATTGAATAAAA